>NC_061122.1:70010156-70310156 GCF_002878395.1 Capsicum annuum | reverse complement strand
ATGAAAAGTCATTACAATTGCAGCCAAAGCTTTAAAATAAAGTCAAAAACTAAGCTAATGACCAAAATAAGACTTATAGAATGTCTTAATCTGGTGCTACAATATGAGTGAATAAAATATGCTAAACTTGCTAAAGATGTACTAAAAATTGCAAAATTAATATTTGAGTGATGTAGTATCCCTGAACTGTATTTCCAGCTTACCTTAGCTAACTTTAATGTTCCTTGGCAGTGTTATTTTGAAGACTCACAGCATCGATGCTCGTTGGAAGATCCTTGGAAGTGTTGTTTTGACGCCTCACGACATTGACGCTTGTTGGTTTCTTTAGTCACTTGCTGTTGCATATCCCATGTTAGAATCATATCTTCTGTCATCATCTTTTAATCTTCAACATAGTTCAAGATGTTTGCAAAAACACCTGGGCAATGACAAGTATATTTGCTGAAATATGAACCAAGTATAGAACAATTTATTCGACAAAAATGTATCCCAAGTCTGGAACTCTTGGTGCATAAATTAGTTGACATATCACGTCTTGTATCATCTAAATGAGTGTTGAGCAGCTCCATTTGCGAAATAAAAAATCTCATGTACCAATTTACCGATCTAGATTGCATCAAATCATCACCTCGTGAAACTGGTTCAATGAAACAATAGACTTTATCGAAATTGGAACACGAGCAGGCCATATCAATTCCTTCAAATGTAGGATCAATGGAGTAGTAGCAAACATTGGACAAAATTTTGTCCAAACTAAGAGTACAATCACTGGAAAGGAGAATGCATTTCCATTTCCATGTTGTACTAATTCCATTTGTTAATATTTTCTAAATATAATAAGCAACAAGTGCTAATACCAAACATTGAGAAAAATTAAACAAATAGAATTGGCATAAAATGTTGTAACCTGCAAAATAGAAAACAATGTTAGAAATAAAAATTTTCTCCATGCTTTTATCCAAAGGATTTGAACATGGCGATATATTATTTTATCCCTCATCCTCTTCTTGCAATAATATTTTCCAGTAAGTCATTTTAAGACACGCCCTAAAATTGTATGCACTATCTTGGTACATAAAACCCTGGCAGCAGCCTCTATTCCACATAAATGAGTACAAATTGAACAATATGTTATCAATTTTCCTCTTCTACATAGTAGCATGATGCAAAATCCATTGGCAGAAGCCTCAATTCCGCAACCTGGCAGCATGTTTAATTGAGCTAAACGAGTACTAGATGAGAAACAAATTATCAATTTTTCTCATCAAAATAATAGTATGATGCAAAAATGAGTTCCATCAATCTTGAGCTCCATTTTTGGGTTATAACAGTGAAATAACCCTATAAAATAGTCACCACATCCCAGAAGAGTAAAATCATCAAAAAAAAAGAATGAATTTGCATTTCCATGCTATGCTAATTCCATTTATTAATATTTTCTCCATGGAATGAGCAACAAATGCAAATACCACACATTGAGAAATAATTAAAAAATAAAATTTGCATAACATATTATAACCTGCAAAGAAGAAAATGATGTTAGAAGTAAAATTCATCCCCATGTTCTCCTCCCAATGGACTTACACATGGCGATACACATTCTCCATCATCCTCTTCTTGCAAAACCATTTCTCTGTAAGGTATTTCGAGGCATACTCCAAAGTTCTATGCACTATCTTAGGAAATAAATCCCTAGAAGAAGCCTCAATCCCACAACCTGGTAGTATGATAAATTGAGCTAAAAGAGTACAAATCTACCACCAAGTTATCAATTTTCCTCATCTATATAGTAGTTCGATGTAAAACTGCTTTCCATCAATCCCCAACATCACTATGGGGTTAAAATAGTAACACAACCCCATATAATAGTGTCTCCATCATTTCATCCTCTTCTTGCAGTGCGAACTCGCAAATATGGACATTGAAGCTTATCGCTATTAGTTATCTTCCTTTCTTTTGAAGATAACTCATTAAAAGAATGCAGTATGATGTCTCCACGTTAAAGTGTGTTATTTTCCAAATAGTTCGCAAGCTGGTTGCCTTCCCTTATAACATGAGTCACCTGGGAATTTATATTCTCCAGTAGCTCGCCTATTTTCTCTAATTCCGCAGTTACACTCCTTGGGGGCTTCTAGGTACCCATAATTATATTTTTTTTTTAAAAAAGAATCAGTTTATAATATCAAATTGAACACATTATGAGCTACGCAATATCGAGCAGCCCCCAGAATTGCAATAGTCTATGAAAATGTGTTTGTGCCTTCTCCAATTTTCTTTGCTTCTACATATATCAAATCACCAAGAGGATCTCTAATACAAAACGCATAGGAATTTATAACCGGATTACCTTTGGAGACGCCGTCCATATTACATTTTAACCAATTATCCAAAGGTAAATTCCAACGCACCTGAGTAACCTTCAATGCTGGCATAAATTTTTCCAAGACTCGGATTATGTCTGGCCATCTATGTGGGACATACTTGATTGCTGGTTTTTTGACCTTGACAAGAAATTGAAGAGTAGGAGAAACCTGGTATATAATTTTATTAACAGTCATTTTCTCTCCGTACTTGTTGTTATTTCTTTTCTTCCATAACTACCAAATAATTATTGTCGGAACTGCAGAAAAGATTGGTTGAGTCTTGGAAGAACAGGAGCGTCCCACCATTTAAGAATAACCTATTGAAGTTGTCAACCTCCGATAGATGTACCTGCATAGGAATTAAAATATTCCTAGGTTCTTTTAGCAATGGATTCTTTCAGGAAGACATAGCCAAATATCTCCTATTGCGGCCTGGTGCAGCAATTACACCTTGACGCCAAGCTAAATCCAATATTCTTCACACCATCGTTTAATAGAATTTTAAAATTCCACGCTCTCCATATCATGAATGTGATTTTATAACCTAGCCCCTTTTTCCACATGTACTTGTATATATTAGATTTTACACCCCTCAATCTAATATAATCCCAAGCAAATTTTACAGAGAATTCTCTGGTAGTCTCGAGAATCCAGTATGGTGTATCCAGTTCCTGCAACTGTGATGGAACTTGGAATTATTGGAACAAATAATATGATTACGGGCATGGTTTCCTGATAATTAGATTAAGTCTATTCACCTTTATAATTCTGAAGAATTTTCATCCCAAGCATTTAATGACTATTGCTTATCGATTGCGATAAGAGTGAAACGTCCTATACCTCACGTTTACACTCAAAATGGCCTTGCTGAGTCATTAATTAAACATCTGCAGTTTATAGCCGGACCATTACTTATGAAAACTAAGTTTCCCACTTCTGTTTAGAGTCGTGCAATGTTGCATACTCTAATACTTGCTTGTCTCAAACAGATAAATTATCATAAATTTTCTCTATTGCAATTGGTTTTGGGTCAAAAGCCTAATATATCTCATTTAAAAATTTTTGTGTGTGGTGTATATGTGCATATATCACCACCAAACCGCACCAACATAGGCCCCCAAAACAGCTTAGGAATTTAAGTGGCTTTGAATCACTCTTCATTATTCGTTATCTTAAACCATTAACGGGAGATATGTTCACTGCTCAATTTGTAAAATATCAGTTTGATGAGATGGTTTTCCAAAAATTAGAGAAAGAAGATAGTGACATCAAAAGAGAAATTTTGTGGAAAAATCCATAACTATCTCATCTTGATCCACGTGCTTCTATTTTTGACCAAAAAGTATAAAATATTATTCATCTATAGAAAATTGCAAATCAAATGCCAGACGTATTTACTGATTTTAAAAGGATCACCAAATCATATATTCTTGTAGAGAATATCCCAATTTGAATTGATATCCCCAAGGGACCATCCACTAGTTTCATAGCTAATGAATCTAGATCATCCTTGAAGTGTGGTAGATCATCAGGTTATAAGGATTGAAATCCTAGTTAAAGAAGAACAAATGATCAAGATGATACTACGAAAGATCCTTATATAGAAGGTCAAGATTTAAGCAATGTTAATATCGGTGATGAAATTAATGAGCCCGAGACTCAAGAAAATGAGAAACTATCTATAAATTCAAGTGACGTTTGAAGTAATTTGAATCAATCAGAAATAGTAGTGGATTATGTCTTTGCATATAATGTTGCAATGAAAATCATGCAAGATATTGAGGATCTTGAATTTCGATTTGTCATAGAATATCGATAAAGAAACGACTGGCCAAAATGCCAAGAAGTAATTCAATCTAAATTGAATTCGCTTGTCAAACGTGAAGTTTTTGGAACTATAGCTCAAACACCTAATGGTGTTAAGACTGTTGGCTATAAATGGGTCTTTATGCTAAAAAGAAATAAGAAAAATAAAATACAAAGGTATAAGGCATGCCTTATTGGACAAGGATTTTCAGAACGGCCTGGTGTCGATTATGACAAGACATATTTACCAGTAAATACGCATAAGATCCAAAAGAAAGGTGATATTAATGTGAAACAAATTTGTTTAAGTGACAATGTGGCTGATTTATTCACCAAGTCTCTTCCAACTGCAATTTTCAAGGAGATGGTGCACAAGATCGGAGTTAAAAGGTTCAAGGATGTTCTCATTAGGGGGAGTTAATACACGTTGTACTCTTTTTTCTTTAAGAGGTCTAATCCCACTGGGTTTTCCTTGTAAGATTTTTAATAAGGCAGCATATATGCGTATTACCTATCAATTAGACATTCAAGGGGGAGTGTTATAAATGTACCAGATCTAGTGACTGTCTACTTTACCATATATAGTGAATAACTACTTTACCGTATATTGTGTATGTCTATTTATGGAAAGTTACAAATCCCAAGGTTAGTTTTTCCCTATAAATAAAGTGTTTTTTCCACATTGTAAATCATCCTCAAGAGAAATAAGAATTAGTCTTTATTCTCTCTCTACTCTACTTCATTGTTTTTTAGTATTTTATAACACATCCTAAGTTTTTATTATTACAAAAAATTTTATCTACCAAAACTAATTTCAAATATCCCATTTTTTACACCTTCTCTCTCCAACCTTCATATAAATATCACACCTCCACAATTTATGTCTTAAATCAAGCAACCATAAATATGAGATTTCAAGGTTTGAAATTACAAATATCATTTTATTAAATTGTTGAACATCATCATCTCCTTCATTTTATTCGTAAGGTTAGTTTAATTTCTTAATTTTTTTCAACTTTACTAAATAAAAAATCTACGAGTTACTTGTTGCATATGCGTAATTCTCAAAATATAATCATAGTAATGGAGTCTGGTCCGTGTTTGTGAGAAAATATATCAAAACACCGAAATGACTCCCTCATGATGAATAAGTCAAGGAAAGTTGCTTGTACAAGCTCTAAAAATTACGTTTCTAAATCTTCAAGTAAGGTAAAAAGTGAAGAATCATCACGACCGCATCTTTCAAAGGTTTTGATTTGTTGCTGAATCTGTAGTTTTATCGATTTATGCATTCTTGTACATTGTTATATAAGAACTTTTTGTTGTTATTTCAACCTTATACATAAATTAGTTATGTATAGTGTTACATTTGTTATGTAAATGGTCATATTATTTAGTAAATTCATGTTGTTATTTATAATTATGATACAAGCGAGTTATCTAGTTATGTCATTTGTTGGATGTTTTATTTCAACCCATATTCATAAATTTGTAATGTATTTGTATTAAAACAAGACACTGTTGGTATGTTTTATTTTAGGTAATGTATATTTTAGATTTATGTATATGGTATGCATTAATAGTGTTATACATAGCATAGTTATGTATATGACTCTGTTAAACAAGACGAGCTATGTATATTTCTGCTAATATACATAACAATGTTTTGTATATAAAAGAACGTTAGACAAGTATATGATAAGTTATACTTATATTTTCAAGCTTTGTTTCATATTGTTATGTAAATGTGATGTCTGGAATATGTATTTCACAAACCCATACGCATAAAGGTTGGGGTTCACTGTTGACATGTTATTCAGATTTTATAAAATTTTTCTTTTTTTGGTTTCAAATTTTTTCATACTTACTTCTGTAGTATTTTTTTAAATGTAGACTAGGTAGTAAAAATTTTCATAGACTTATGTAGTAAAATTTTCTTTAGACGAGTCTTTTTTTTTTAATTTAAAAATTTCTATGTCCCTTTATTATATAAATGTCATTTTTTCTTTAGTTCTAAAATTTTCTAGGTGATTTATGTGGTAAATTTTCTTTTAGGAGTATATTTTTTAAAAAAATTTACATAATTAAGAGATTAATTAATCACACCTTAATAAGGTAAATATTGGATAATTATTAAACTTAATTTATTTCCTTAAATATCATTTTGAATAATTATTAGAGTTGTTTAATTTCCTTTAATAATATTTTGGATAATTATTTGACTTGATTTATTTCCTTAAATATCGTTAATGAAGTTAGTTATGAGACATAAGATAATTATGTATATTAACGTTCATTTATGTGTTTGAACAATTAAAATCTAGGAGAGAAAACTTATTAAGAAAATTGGAAGAGAAGGTAATTAAGAAGTAACCTGATAGAATTTATGAAAATTGCCCATATTAATTATTGTGTGTATTACACATAATTACCTATGGTTAAAGCTATTTATCGTTACAACGCTGCCAAAGACACTTCCTAAGGGCTGAGTAGAGGTATAACATAATTTACTTATATTCTTAGACCCCAAAAATAATTTTATGTAGTTCGGATATTATTAGGCATGAGAATAAATGTCCCATATTGATAGCTAAAGGGACCAAGAAGATACATATGAGATGTAAACTCTCTTAATGATGTAAGGCTTTTTAGAGAAAACTATGCAGGCTTGACCCAAAATGGACAACATCTCACTATGTAGGAGTGTCTTTAGGTTGGTTGACCCTAACAACTGATATTAGATCCAGATTCAATGGGAAGAGTATGGTGATGTAGTGGACCGATGGGGTGCAGGGCTCAATTACTTACCCTTATAAGGTGGAAGATATGCACACAAAAAGCTAGTTATTAGCTTTGGTTATCATAAAATACTTAGATGATTTGAGTAACAGATAGGAAAACTCAAAAATTAACCTTTAAATCTTTGTGCTAAGCCATATAGAACTTAGTTCAAGGCGTATATTGTTGGGTGTGGATGACACACAGTGATATAAGTCAAATTACTCCAAAGATTCTAGCTTAAGGCAACTGGTGAAGCTTTAAGGATAAGTGGGAGTATTGTGACCCACTATGAGAACTATGGACGATGGAAGAGTGCCTTGTAATGAGTATTTGACTTTTGGGTCACTTTTGGGCCAATTAATAAATAGCCTTGGCTATAAATAGATAGTATTCTATTAGACTTAGGGTTAGATGTTTTTGGATAAAAATTGCACTTGAGAGTGTTTTAGCAAGCTTGTTGGAAGCATTGTGTTTGCTTAGAAAAAATTGGTTGTGAAGGGGTTCAATATCCCTCCCGGTCTTCGTAAGAATTAGGTGCTTGCTTAGGATTATTGTTTAAGGGCCTTGTTTTAATATGTTGTGGTTTGTTTACGTTTGTTTACAGTTTCTCTACTTGTATCTATCTTTTATAATATTTTTCTTATTATTTTCAATTTCCTTTACTTTATCCTTATTTTTGTACTTTCACTCTATCATTTAGCATCAGAGCCAAGCTTGGATTCATTCCATGAATTCAATATTAGATTTGTATTGAAAAATTATAACAAAAACACTATTGACATTTTGGGTCTAGTCCAAAATTTGAAAATTTTGATTTCTGTGTTTTCTTGATTTTCTAGCACCACATTTTATTTCCTATCCCTATTTGAGACTAAATCTCAAATTTGTGCAAAATTGGAGTTGGTTTGAAGGTTCTACCCTTGTTGAAGCTTGCGTTTGATGAAAATTTGAGGTTGTTTCTAATATCTGTAATTTTTGATTGAGTTGTTGAGCTTAAAATTGATTGGGATGTGTTCGAACGATTGAAAGGATCTTGGATTTCGAATTTTATCTAATTTTGAGTCCATTTGTTTAAGGGTCAATTTTTGAATTTTCTTGTGTTCTTGATGATGTTCATTTGTTGAAGAAGAAGATTATTCAAAAAAGGCATGTAATTTTGATCCACACAAGGGATAGAAAAAGAAAACAAAAGGTATTTCTGGAAGGCATATCCAAAAAGACAAACGAATATTCCAATAGTTAGAAGCAAAGAGGTCCCAGGGAATTTTGAAGTTGTCCAGGTGAATTGACAAGGTGACCAACAACCATCACCTACGCACGTAGGAGGACTACGCATGTCACTTGGCAGCATACTGGAATGACCTACGAACCTCTACCTGTGTGAGAATGTCACCACATGTTCACACATCTTCCTCAATGCACCTCACTTGTTTTAAATTTTATTTTCACTAAGGTACTATCCTAATCCCATTTCTTGATCTTTAATCTTATTTCTTGATTCTTGATGCTAATTAATATCTAGTTATTGATTTACTTTATTGCTTAATTGGTTCTTGATGTGGTCTTATTTCATTCTTGTCCTTTTTCTTTTTATGTTTTATTTCTTATTTCCTAGTTAACTTATTTGATTCAAGTTCTTTAATTTTAATCGAGTCATCTGTTCTTCTCTTATTAAGAATACATTCTCACTAAGAGTAGCAAGTTGACACCTTATAAACAAATATGAACAAGCAAGATCAACAAGTTGAGCTAACTATGAGGCAATATAAGTATGAAAACACTAGTAATTGAGAGATTTGATTTCACTAATACTAACCTTATTTTTTAGTTGCATTGAGTGTCTTATTTATAGGTACCTTGGCTCTAGGGGATGAGATCCAACCCACCACGAGGGGGCCAAGTCTATACACTTTAGTTGAGGCCATCATGAGGTTGTAAAAAATCATAAATATGATGAGGGGAGAGATATCAAACATGAATAAGAAGATATTAAATATGGAAGGGAGAGTGACAAATATAGATTGAAGGGTGATAAGTGTGGAGGGGAATCTAAACTCCTTTAACAGTGGAGGTTCCACTTCATGTGTACACTCTTAAGAAACTTCCACCACCATCTCTCTTAGAACTCTATACCACATATCCTGCCCCCTATCCCCACCTTCCCTTCCCCAAGAAAGTATTCCTTTACCTATTTCTACTACCGACCAAACTACATGACATGTAGCCTGACCACTATTATATAATCAATAAATGCCCAAAAATCCACCCCAAGCTTCCCTAGTTCTCACTCCACCCTATCAAACACCAAAAAGTGAGTTCCAAATCATTAAATGTCACAAGTATTATACCCACAAGAACTCAACCCACCCTACTATCCATTCAAGTACCACAAAGAAAAGCACTACACTACCAATGACCATAAAATCTAAACCTGTCTTAACAAGATCCACTTATCCAAATACCACAAAACTAAGTCGTAGGAGTTCAAGGAGAGTTTGAGGGACATATAGAAGGATGTTATAGGTATGGATCTCAAGGACATGATCTAAGGGACCAAGGTGGATACAAAGGATATGACATAAGCCTGTACTCTATCAAGGTCATAGAGGTAGTGATCCTGAACGATACCTCAAGTAATATGATAGAATAATCCAAGTGCAATATTAAGAAGACAACTAATGTTGTTGCTCAATTTGGAGGATATGCTTTCACTTGGTGGGAATCTGCTAATAAAATTCTAGGGGTTCTACATGGAAGCCGTTATCTACCATGAGAGGAAATAAAGACCCTTATAAAAGCTAGGCATGTATTGAAGATTTATAGATAAGGCTTTTTTGCCATGTTATACAATTTAAGACAAGAAGACAAGAGTGTTGAAATACATTATGATGAATTTCAAAACTTACTCTTGAAGCTTTATTACAATGAGGATGAAGAGCACACCAAGGTCCAATTTAAAGTGGGGTTAAATTTATAATTGCCTCTAAAATATCAATACATAAGGAGGAAATCAAGCCTACGAAGGGAAACCAAGTTTCATCACCATATAGTCAAGGCTCTAAGTTCAAGAAGACTTTTGATAAGAAGGATATTGAGAAGAATGCTTCAAAGTACGCTCCATAGAGAAGGAGGTAACCCTAATATTAAAGATACTTAATGTTTTAAATGTCAGGGATGGGTTCACCACGCAACTTGAAGAGAAATCATACTTAGGGTAGGTGATCCATACTATAAATTTGAAGTAGATCAAGAGGAAAGACATATAGAAAGGGTTCAAAATTTGATAAGATGGGGATATCATCGTCCCACTTATGTTAGCTAACAAAGTGCCACTTGAAGAGATTTAGCCTTAAGTAGGAGATATTAACATTCCATTTTACTTGATTAAGGAAGTTATGATTCCTGTCAATTCCAAGGAATGCCCCAAAATTTTTTATCTTGGACATGATTATTTTTTTAATTTGAGGACAAATTATATTCAAGAAGAAGAGAATAATACAAGTCAACTCCCTTTAGGGATTCTAGCTCAAGGAAATTGGCAAAGCATTAGGGATGAAGAGGAGTATTATGACCCACCATGAGTAGAATGAATGAAGAAAGAGTGTATTGTCTTGAGCATTTGGCTTTTGGGTCACTTTAGGTTACATTGTCTTGAGTAATTGGCTCATGGGTCACTTTTGGGCTCACTGTAATAAATAGTCTTACCTATAAATAACTAGTCTTCTCTAAGACCTAGATGGTTTTTGGATAAAAATCACACTTTAAAGTGTTTTAGCATGCTTGTTGGGAGCTTTGTGTTTTCCTAGAAATGTTTGTTGTGGGGGAGTTCAAAATCCCTTTCGATCTTTGGAGGAGTTAGGTGTTTCTCTAGGACTATCATTTAAGGCCCTTGTCTTAATATATCCCATTTTTTATGATTCCTCAACTTGTGTCTTTCTTTGATCCCTTTTTTATTGTTTTCAATTTCTTTTACTTTATTCTTATTTTCATATTTTTACTCGTATCATAGAGTGATTCGTGAAAATTAACCCATGGACTGTAGTGATGAGACACATGAAATTTAGTTTGATGGGGAGATTGTTTGGTCTGCGAGCCAAAGTCTCACATTGATTGCGGAAAGGATTGAGTAGCTACATATAAGGTGTAGAATCTCGTAATGTTGTGCGGGCTTTTGGAGAAAATCATGTGGGCTTGCTCCAAAGAGGACAATGTCACACCATGTGAGAGGGTCAGTGGGCTAGTCGAGCCTTACAGATCTCAACGTAACTTCATAATGCATTTGTTTATAAATCACAAGTTTGTCTCCCAAAATTCATTTTCTTTATTTTGTTACACAAAATTCATTTAACTTTTCCTCGTCTTTCATAAATGTAAGTTTGACAAAATTTGATTAAGAACCTAACTAAAATGTATGATGAAATTAAAAAAAATTCCTTATATTTAAGGATAGGTTCAAAATGTCCCTTCAAATATAATTTTGACTAGTTTAGATACTTGTTTTTATAAATAAATTAATTTAGTGAACCAAGTAAACGTTTATAGCACCATGAAGTTGGTCACCAGTCTCCTATTTGAAAGAAGCATCTACCAGAACTGTCAGAAAATGATTATCCTAAGCATTATAATGGACAATAATTGAGTGAGTGCAATATAGTTGCTAATCTTTATTTCGTCTGGTCTCGAAAAAAATTCTTTTACATAGAGATTCTGCTTATAGTCTGAACATCCTGCTCTTCTGCTAAACATCATGCTCCTCTCTTGCTTATACTCTCTTGAACAATGATACTTTAAGCTTGCTAAATGTGAGTATATTTGACCTTCATGATATAATTATCAAACTATGAATGTTAAATATTATAGAACTATGAAAAAAGAATTTAACATTTACTCATATTTAGTTGTGTATTTTTTGCAAATTTTTCCTTTTTGGTTTATTGCACTATTTGATGTAGCTTTCTAGACATAATGTGTGTGTTTCTAGAATAATTTCATCAACTCCATCACAATTTTCGCTTCATAACGTTGATATCTCATATTATATATGATACTGCTCTAACTTTTGATTTTTTTGATTTATTTTTTGTAGTAGTTCCTTTAACGTATTTATAGCTAATGCAAAAACTTATATTTAAACTTACTTTCCCCTTCAAATACTATTTTACTTGATTGATTTTATAAACATGTTTTATTAGTATTTCGCCTTTAGCTATTTCATTCGATATTGTTGTTAAATAAAAATAAAATAAAATAAAAATAAAAAGAAATTGTTTAATTTGCTTTCTTTGTTGTTATTAGACACGCATGTTGAGATTACTTGGAATAAATTATTTTGTGAATTAATTGAACTATCATGATGTGAAATACTTGTATAATTTTTAAAAATTTCAACATGTCACTTTTTTAAACTTTCAACTCTATCCCCAGCCTCTCCAAAAAATCTTCCATCCAAAATGTTTTTATTTATTTTAATATTTCATATACTTAACATTATTTTTTTATTTTAATAACTTTATTTACTAAAAGTATTACATTCAGGTCACAATTCAGTGTATTGATAATAATATTCACAGAAACTATTACAAAATAATTTAAAAAATATATTTTTTTACTTAATAAAATATTGATAGTATGAACCAAATAAATTTTACAAAAGTAAACAAAAGATGTCTATAAATTAATTAAATAAAATAGTAAATTTGTAAATGGTAAGAAAATGAAAATATAATTATTTTACATAATGATAAAAAGATTTTGAGGTTTTTTTCTTGTTTTACTATGTGAAAATTTTGTTAAATTTAGAAGTTCGCGTTTGTCAAATTTTTAAAAATAAAAAGAAACATTTTTAGCAAAGTAGTGCATCATAACTGTTCAAAAATATATTCAAGGGACATTTTTTGTGAAAGATGAGACAAAATTAAATGACTATTGTGTAACAAAATAAAGAATAATGACTTTTGGGCAATGAACACAAAGTTGGATAACCACGCATGAAATTTAGTATAAAAATACATATACGTCTTAGGAAACTATAAATTGTAGAAGTAATATTCATTTGCATGATTATTTTTATCATAAATGTGGGCAGTAGTGTTAGTGTTGGTAATCTCTATTTACATACTTACGGGTCTATTACTCATGAACAAAGTGTTGTTTCTGAGGATATAATGTAATTCACCAATAGTCTAATGAAATTTATATATTATCAGTGAAGTTTAAGCTACAATAGAAGATTAATTGTCATTTTCAGGTTATTAATTCCTATACGATGCTAGATATTAATTTTACGACAGTACTCCTATTTGAAATACTTGCCTATTTTCTCTTTTCAGAAGGAGGTCTTAATTAAAGATTCCTTGGGATGGATATTTGAATTGCTCTGGATCTAGCCCCAAACATCGAGAAAGTATGTTTGCTATATTGATATCTTACCTTCACTATTAGTATAGAGTTAATTATTGAGTTGTTCACATTTCCTTTCATTTTTTTGTAGTGACAGCTGATTCTTTACCTGCTATGTCTCCTGTCTTATAATGTTTTCTCGATCATTATTGCATGTGTGTTGTAATCTATGCGGATTATGATAACTAAGCTTATCATTTAGAGGATTATGGAAGTTTGAATTTGAATAGAATGAGATTTGAACTCTGTAGTATATAGTGAAACGGGAGAAAAAAGAGAGGAAATGTAGAGAAGAAGAAGAGTAGAAGATTTTTTTATTTATTGAATCTTGTAATGCGAATTACATAGAGTGTTTATAATGTATATATAACTGATAATAAAAGAGTCTATAAGCTAACAACTTAACTAACTTAATTAGTTATAGTACACAGAGTTAGTTATTAACTATTTTTAGAAAAACAGTTAACATTGTTTCAACAACATTTTCTTAAGGACTGAGTTGATCTTCCTTCCTTCAACACAACTCCTCAAGCTAGGTAATCCTAAATAAATTATGTATGCGTAGCTTGAATAACAAGTGTTCATGTTGAGCCCTGTTGAAACTCTTATTTAGAGCATCAGCAGCTTGATCACTGGTGGGAATATAGTTGACTGTTACTAGTCCTTGATTGAGCTTCTTCCTTATGAAATGACAGTCTATTTCAATGAGCTTGGTCCTTTCATGATATATAGGATTTGATGCAATTTCCATAGTAGGTATGTTATAGATCTTAGTAGGTTGTTTAACATCAATCCCTACCTTTTTTAACTTTCATAATAACCAGACAGGTTCAACCCTAGTTGCAATAATGTTTTTGTATTCACCTTCATATGAACTCCTGGAAATAGTGTTTTGTTATTTAGATTTTCAAGAAATAATAGACTATCCTATCTTCATAGAATATCTAGTAATAAATTTCCTTTAAATAGACATGATGCATAATTGAATCACCATATTCTGAGTCTTTAACTTTTCATTGGCTTGACATTAACACTCATTGTCCAGGATTCATCTTGATGTGTTTGATTAACCTAATTGCTGCATCCATGTGATAATTTTTTGAAGTTGTAAGAATTGGTTAAGATTTTTAACGCAACAAGAAATTTTGATCTTGGTCATTGTTACATACAATAATTTCTCTATGAGTCTTTGACAAGAGTGCATATTTGCTGGTGGATCATTGGCATCATGCTCATATTTGTAGACATGATCATCATATTTTTAGTAGTAGGCTTGATATTTGTATCAATAGGTGTAGTAGCTGGTTTAGCATCTCCAACTCAGACATTAGTTCTAATGCATATTATGTTTGATGCATCAGTATACCTTCCTTTGATGTTGCAAATTCAATTCACAAGAAAAAAAGAGTTCACTAAGGTCTTTCATCTTGAAAGTTTGTTCTTGTTTTCATTTAGTATCTTTAATCAATCTTATGGTGTCTTATGCGATCAACATATCATCTACATAGACTAAGGCAATAATAATACCTTCATTGGTTGGCATTATGTATAAACAAGGATCTAGTTGACTTTGTTTATACCTCATTTTGATTAAGTCTTTAGATAACTTGGCATTCCACTTCCTAGGATTTTTTTTAAGACCATACAGAGATTTTAAGAGTCTACACAGTGTTTTTTTCTTCCCCCCTAGCTCTTGAATCCTAGAGGAAGGTTTATGTAAATCTCTTCATGTAGATCACCTTGAAGACATACATTATAGACATCCATTTGATGTATGAACCAATTCTTTTGAGCTGTAATATAAATGATTGTTCTCACTATTTTCATCATCCTAACAAGTGAGAATGTCTCTTAAAAGTTAATAACTTTTTGTTAACTATAACCTTTAGAGACAATCTAACTTTAAATTGTTCTACCTCTCCTGCAACTTTGTCCTTCACTGTAATGATCCATTTGCGACCTAAAGTTTTCTTACCTTCAGGTAGATTAGTGACCACCCAAGTCTGATTTCCTTTAAGTGCATCAATCTCATTTTTGATTATTTCTATCCATCTTGGTTCTTTCACAGCCTTAGTATATGTGGCAGGTTCATTAGTAGTAGTCATATTTGCTGTGTATGCCTGGTACTTGAGAGAAATTATATCATAGGTCAAATTTTTTATCAAAGCATAAGGTTCTTCTTAATAAATATTGATAGACACAAAATGTTTGAGCCATAAAGGAGCCTTTCTATTTCTAGTGGTCCTTTTTGCAACTACTTGTACCTGATCCTCAACTTGAGGTATGTTTTTATTTGATCCGGATCGACCTACACTTGTGTAGATTCTTCTTGTACCATTGGATAATTATTATCCTCTATTGATCTTTGAGCAGTTGATGAATCATGTGAGATCATTATGTATGGTAGACCATGTCTGAAAAATTAAACATAGTTTCATTGATTTTAGCGGATGTGAGATATTGAGTTTCAGGATCTCTTTCTTTGAAAGGGAATACATCTTCTCTGACAACTCTGCAGATAAAAAACACTTTATTAGCATGATCATATGGTAAATTGCCCTTCATAGTTTCAGAATAGTCCATTAAAATATATTTTATTGTTTTAGACTGTAGTTTATCTGATTGTAGAACTATCTTAGTATATCACAGACAACCTAGAGTTCTCCTATGAGTAATTTCTTGTTTCTTTACATATAATTTTACATGGGGAGACATGTGATCTAGTATAGCTATAGGTAACCTATTGATGATATACAAAACTACTTTAACACACAAACCCCAAAATTTAATAGGTATTGAACCTTGAAATCTTAGGGTCCTAGTGACTTTTGAAATCTGCTTATCTTTTTTATCAGCCACTCCATTATGTTGGGGGCTATAGGCACATGAAGTTTGATTAATAATTCCTAAGTTTATAGACAAATTATTACATACTGATTTAAAAAATTCAGTTCCATTATCAAACCTAATGACTTTAATATTTTTATCAAATTAAATCTTAACAAATTGAATAAACTGAGATATTCAAACACATACGTCAAACTTAAGTTTAAGAAGATAGATCTAAGTCATTCTAGAGTAGTCATCAACCATGGCCAAAAAAAAATATCTATGTCATTCAAATGTGGAAACTTTATAGGGCCCCCATACATCCTTGTGAAGCAATTCAAGAGTGTTGGATGTCATAGTACATATGAATTGCTTTTTATGGGGGAAAACTACAAATTCAGTGATTTTATTAAAATATAATACTTCTATCTATGGATAGGATTCTTTTGAGCACATTATTTGAAGCATGGCCTAGTCTTTTATGCCATAAAACTATGTCTAAGTTGGCACTATCAATAGATGAATCACAAATAGATTTAGTAGCATACCTAGTAAGTGCATAAGGTCTTTGAGTAATCATCACAGCATAATTCATAGTAGTGGTATTGGCAAAGATATAGAGTTCATTAGCTTCTCTACCTATTCCTTCACCTTTCCACTATAAATATCCTAAAAAACACACAAATCAAGATAAAAATTTGTAAGAGAATGCAACTCTTTAGTGAGTTTAGACACTAATAGTTATTTATATTTAAACTAAGGAAGGTGAAAGACATTAGCGATTATGTCCTGTCCAAACATATTACGTTATACAACATATGTGACTAAAGATATATCACTATTTTGAAAGTATACTCGCTTTGAAATATCAATGTTAGTTATAGATGTCTTGATTAAAGCACTGAGATGTACAACCATGTGATTTGTAGAACCAGTGTCTATAATCCATGGATCCTTCTTGGTGTAGCCTATTGACTCTACTATTTTACCTGCAGCATGAGTTAAGTACTTAACTTTGTCTTTTCTATGAAGTAACTGCAAAATTTCAGCATATTGCTTCTAGTGAAGATGCATGGACTTGTCTGAGGGACAAATCCTCCCAATATGAAATTGACACCAATTGCAATGCTAGTATCTTCAGGCAGTACTGAGTGGGTGTTCTGTACTTGTCCTGTATGTCCTATCTTAATATTACACATTGTATTTGCACTTATACTAGATCCAACTTTCTTTCTAAACCTGAAATAAGTGGGATAACTAATTACTTTCCAGCAATTCTCTCTTGTGCGACCCCTGATCTTTCATATTTCATAGTAAGTGAGTGATTATTTTTGAATTATTTGTTTTGCTGTACCACTTTGATAAAAACTATTGTCTAATTTTCTTAAGGATATACCAGGGACTCATTTACTCTTGAAAATATAATAGACTCATACCCTATAGATGTTAGATTAGAATCAAGAATTTCAGCAATAGCACCCACTACTTTTTGACTTTCCATCACTGATTACCGTAGAATATGCTTGGTTAATGAATGGTAGAGGATTCACAAGTAATATTTGCTATCTATCCTAGCCATAGGATTTACTTAATCCTATCAAGAATTTAAAAAACTTTATTTTCTAAAAATGTGCAACATAATCTTTTGAAGTTTCAAAGTTGCAGCATGGGATAGGTACTAAAGCCTCAAACTCTTCTAATAAACTTTTCAATCCTGAGTAATAAAAGGATACAGAGGTTGTTCCTTGAGATAAAGAAGTAAATTATTTATGAAGATTGAAGGTTTTGGAACCATCAATCTTGTTAAATCTTTCACAAAGATCACTCAAAATAGCATGTGCACTAGTTGCATACATAATTCCTCCAAATAGGCTCTTAGACACTACATTTATAATCCAAGAGCAAAAAATATCATTCACTACTTCTTACTGGTTATCCTTTTTAATGGGAGATCGATCTTTAGAAAATGTACCATCTACCCATCCAAACTTGTTCCTTCCTAACAAGGACAATCTCATGGATTGAAATCACATAGAAAATTTTTCAATTCTAGTTAACTAAAAAGAAATAATCTGCAGTAACTTACATTTGAGAGATGCAAAAATAGTGGATATTATTGTCAATTCCCACCGATTTTTGGCCTCCAGTTACACCATTTGCTAAACTTCAGATTCTTCAGCATTTGCTCCATTGTTAGAAGGAAACACCATTGTTATGAAATTATTTCTTGAGATTCTTGAAACATAATTTGATTTTTTTCCATTTAGTTAAAGAATTGGTAATCATGGAAGCAAAACATGTTAAAGATGAATAATTCGAATTGATTGCTCTGATACAATGAATAGATCAAATTTCTTATATTAGGAACTCTCTAACATAAAGTGGAAAGAAAGAAACAAGAGACGAAATACAGAGAATAAGAAGAGTGGAAAATTTTTTCATTGATTGAATCTTTTCATGCGTATTACATAAAGTGTATAACATGTATATATAGCTAATACTAGAAGAGTCTAGACACTAATTACTTAACTAACTTAATTTGTTACAATACACAGAGTTAGTTATTAACTATTTTATACAAAATAGTTAACACTATTTCAATAGTGTTTTCTTCAAGAACTGAGCTGATCTTCCTTCTTTCAACAGAATTCATGATTGTTTATTTTGTATCTCCAGGTAATAGAATTCTGTAGAATCATTGTTGGATCACCTAGAAGAGAAGTAGAAAATTGGATGTGTGATTTTCTCCATGTTCACTTTCGCTTTAAGTTTCATTTTATTTTTAAGTTTATTTTTTCTATGGCCTTTAGCTGATTGTTTTTTATAGTTGTCATACTATTCTTATCAACTTGACATTTTGTATTTCATCCATTTCTTAGCCATAGTTAAGAGATTTTTAGTACAAAGTTTGCGACAATAATATTGTACATGAAGTCTCTTGCTTATTTTTATGAGTTTCTAATTTATATGTCCATACACAGTTTACATGTCTCTTGAAGATGTTTAAAGAATGAAACTTTAAGTGATTTTTAAAGGGGAAAAATATGTGAAAAATATCTATACTAAGATGAAATTTGAAGTTACTCACCCTGAACGTTGCGGGGGTCCTATGAGCCCCTTGAATTATTTTTTACCGTATTTAACTAGCATATATTTGCCCCTTATTAAACATTTTTTTCTTACACGCTCAATGTGCATGAAATACACGCAGTGGTCCAAGTTCCAAATATATGCGGTTAAATATGGTAAAAAATAGTCTAGGGGGTCATAGAACCCCTATAAAGTTCAGGATGAGTAACTGCAATTTTTGCCAAAATATAGGTGTTTTTCGCACCTTTTCCCCCTTTTTAAAGTCTTGTCCATATACAACAGCCCTTTTATGTTTATGGGTATGGATGATTTGGTTAATGAATGTTGGCACTGATATTTTATTGTTTTTCAAATTTCAACGATTAACCATTTTTAATGAAATTTCTTGAAGGGTGATCAGTGTTTGATGATAATTATTTTTTGTCCTTTAGACTTTTTATAATGGCGAAGAATCACGTTTCTTTTAATCTTGTATTTTCAGAGTATCAAGAGACGTAACTTTAATGACTCTTTTTGGTGGGACTATGTTTAGATAATATTTGACTAAGTTTTACCTCAATATAGCCTCTGCCTCTAGGTTTTGTAACTGCATGAAGTTTTTAAGGTGTAATTCTTGAGCTAATACTGAGCAAAAAGTGTTGCAGCCTTTACATTGCATAGGAATTTCTTACAAATTCTGAAGACTTAAAAACACCTTTAATCGACATGAGGACATTATAATGAGCGGATAGAAGTGATTTCTTATTACTTACCAATTTAACAGAAAAAAATAAATTTTTCTGATCTCTTACAATAACAACAAATCCAGTGTATTCCCACATAGTGAGGTCTGAGGAGGGTTAGATGTACGCAGTCTATACCACTACTCCCGGGGAAGTAGCAAGGCTGTTTCCGATAGATCCCCGGCTCAAGACAAGGAGTAGTAATCAAAGTCATACCAAAAAACCTGGAACAAGACAAAACAAAGAGACGCCACATACAGGAACATAGTAAACAAAGACTAGTAAACAATAATAATACTACAAGCAACAACAAATCATAATAAAAATACTACACGCACCAAGTAATGCCTTATCCTACCTACCCAAAATGGCACTAGCCTTCCATCCTAATATGCGTCCTCCAGATCTTCCTATCTAGGGTCATGTCCTCAGTAAGCCGTAACTGCTTCATGTCCTGCCTAATCACCTCTCTCCAGTACTTCTTCGGTTTACCCCTATCCTATCTGAAACCATCCAAAGCAACCCTCTCACACCTTTGAACTGATGCCTCTGTGCCCCTCTTCATCACGTGTCCGAACCATCTCAAATGAACCTTTCGCATTTTGTTCTCCACCGAAGCCACTCCAACCTTTTCTCGGATAGTCTCATTCCAAACTCTATCACCCCTAGTAAGCCGACATATCCAACGCAACATCCGCCTTTCCGCCACCTTCAATTTCTGAATGTGATAGTTCTTGACTTGCCAACACTCTGCTTCATACAACATGGCTGGGCGGACTGCCACCCTGTAAAATTTGCCTTTAAGCTTAGGCGGCACCTTCTTATCAGACAACACCCTCGAGGCAAGCTTTCACTTCATCATCCCACCCCGATACGGTGAGAGACATCCTCATCAATCTTACCATTCCCCTGAATCATGGACCCAAGATACTTGAAACTATCCCTCTTACACACCACCTGAGACTCTAGCCTTACTACTAGGTCATCCCCCTCCCTCGAGCCATCAAACTTACATTCCAAATACTTGGTCTTGCTCCTACTTAACCTGAACCCTTTAGAATCAAGGGTCTCTCTCTGTAATTCTAATTTATCATTTACACCCCCCCAAGTCTCATCAATTAAAACCACATCATCTACAAAAAGCATACACTAGGGCACCTCGATTTGAATATGCCGCATCAACACATCCATCACCAAAGCAAACAAAAATAGGCTAAGAGTAGATCCCTGATGTAACCCTATCAGGATAGGGAAATGTTCAGAATCACCACCCACCATCCTTATATGGGTCTTAGCTCCATCATAGATGTCCTTGATTGCTCTGATATACGCCACCAGGACCCCACTCACCTCTAGGCATCTCCAAAGAACTTCCCTAGGGACTTTACCGTATGCCTTCCCCAAGTCGATAAACACCATGTGCAGATCCTTCTTTCTTTGCCTGTACTATTCAACCAGTCTCCAAACCAAGTGAATTGTCTCCGTCGTCAAGCGCCCAGGCATAAATCCAAACTAGTTCTCCGAAATAAAGACTATCCTTCTCAACCTCAACACGATCACTCTCTCCCAAAATTTCATAGTGTGACTCAATAACTTAATACCCCGATAATTGTTGCAACACTGAATGTCAGCCTTATTCTTATACAGAGGGATCATAGTGCTCCAGCTTCATACGTCAGGCATTTTCGCTGAATTAAAAATGCCATTAAACAAATCAGTCAACCACCTTAAACCATTCTCTTTAGCAAACTTCCAAAAATCCACAGTGATCTCATCAGGCCCCATCGCCTACCCCTTTCCATCCTGCAACAATCTCTATATCCTCCTCCACCTTAAAATGTCTATAATAACTAAAATCACGACACTCCTCTGATTGCTCCAGCTCCCCTAACACCATAACTTAATCCTCTTCATCATTCAAGAGTCTATGAAAATATGACTGCCATCTTTTCTTAATATGACCATCCTCCACTAATACTCTACCATCCTCCCCCTTAATGCACTTAACCTAATCGAGGTCACGACTCTTTCTCTCCCTAGCCTTAGCCAGCCTAAACAACCTCTTTCCCCCTCTTTTCTCCTCTAACCCACATACAAGATCTTAAACACCGCCATCTCAGCAGTCGTAACTGCTAGCTTAGCCCTCCTCCTTGCTAACTTGTACTCCTCCCTATAAACCCGCTTCACTTCTTCACGTTTACTCTCAACCAACTTAGCATAAACCCCTTTCTTAGTGTCTACTTTCTTCTTAACTTCTTCATTACACCACCAATTCCCCCAATAGTGACCGGCCCTACCCCTAAACACACCCAACACCTCAGTAGCAATCTTCTTGATACACTTAGCTGCCCTATTCCACATACCACCTACGTATCTCCTACCCTCTCACACATTTATGGCTGCCAACTTCTCCTATATCTCTCGTGCATCCATCAACGTCAAACTGCCCTACTTAATTCTCGGTCTACCCTCTGCACCCCTATTCTTGTTATCCTTCTTAGTATCCAAGTTCATCGCCAAAAGCCTATGTTGGGTCAAAATATTCTCATTCGAAAAGACCTTACAGTCCTTACACAACACCCTATCCTCTTTTCTTAGTAGAAAAAAGTCAATTTGGGCCATGGCTATCGCATTTCAAAAGGTAATCAGGTGATTGACCTTCTTTGGAAAGCTCGAATTCACCACCACCAGCCCAAAGGACCTCGCAAAATCCAACAGAGTAGCTCACTCTTCATTTCTCACCCCAAAACCAAAACAACCATGCACATCACCAAAGCCTCCTGGTAATGCCCTTATATGCCCATTGAAATCCCCTACTATAATGATCTTCTCCTAGCTAGGCATGCCTCTCACCACCTCATCCAAAACCTCTCAAAATCGCATTTTCTCCTCCCCCTCCAAGCCCACCTACGGCGCTTACACACTACTACGTTCAGGGTAAACCCCCCTAAGACCCACTTAATAGTCATTAGCCTATCATTAATTCTGTTCACCTCTACTACCTTCTCTCTAAGCTTTTCATCTACCAAGATGCTAACTCCATTCCTACGCCTCTCGCTTCCAGAGTACCAAAGCTTGTAACCATCCATATCCCTACCTTTAGACCCTACCTACTTGGTCTCGTGGACATACATAATATTAATCTTCCTCCTCTTAGGAATCTTCACCAATTCTATTGACTTACCCTGAAGGGTCCCTATATTCCAAGACCCTAGTCTCAACCTATCTACTCTCGCCTCTTACCTCCCTCTACCACCCCTCACTGGACTAGCCTTAACACTCGACCTAGACCATACACTTACTCCTGCCCTCCCCTCTTTACCCCTCAAACATGACCCTAATCCACCATCAACCCCTGCATCCACCACTTAAGAACTGAAACTAAGTCTAAATAGAGCCTCAAACCAATAGACCAATCTCTTATTAGTAGTAAAAATGAAGATCTCCCTATGAAAAATCATAAAACTAAATATAAATTTGATAAGGTCAAGAAAAAAAAATCTCCCAGTTCTAATAAGAATTTCGAGATGAGAAGATATCTTGGTCACTTACAAATTAAATAAAAAAAATGTTCTGTGTAAAAATGAAAATCTCTGGTAAAGGACATAACTCTAAAAATAAATTTATGGGCAATAAAAATTTATTAAATTAAAATCCGTAAGAAATTCAAATTATTTCAATTTAAAATATATTAGTCTCAAATAAATAATAAGGATTAATATATAATTGAATTAATTATTTAAGTCCAAACATGTATGGATTTAAATTAAGTCCAATATTAATTGGGCTTGTCCATTAATTTGGGCTACAAATGATGAGCGCACTTTGTTAAGCCCAAGTATATTATATTATTCTAGAGGCCCAAAGGAGTGTCATGTGGAAAATGATGTGGCATGCCTAGTCTAGTGAAAGAGCTAATAGGATCATGCCATATGTCAAAATGATGCAGCAGGCTTAATGAAATCAAAAATCCATAAAAGGTGCCACGTAACTTAAATCTGATTGGTCAAAGAAAGTTCATATTCATCATGACTCTTTCCTTTTCATAACTATAAATAGAGGTTTCATAATTCAAAAAAGACCCTCAAAACTCTTACAAGAAGCAGGAGAACACTCATGGATCAAACGCCATAATTTCTCTACAAAGCTCAAACATTCAAATCAAGTTCATCAAGATTCAAGATCAAAACCACCAGATTCAACAACAAGCCCAAAAGCCTTTGAATTTAAGCACAAGTCAAGGTAAAATCCATCAAATATGCAAATCAAGTTCTAATTGAAGATCAAGCTTTAAGCCATTGAATTTATATTTTATAAAGCGAATCAAAGGATTCATAGATATTATAATACTCACATATTGAAATAAATAAATTGATTGGTGTAATATATTTTTATTGTCTCAATTATTTATTTTCGTCTCAAAATTTTACTATCCAATAAATTCTGGCATGCCCAGTGGGACAATCTTTACCTCTTATCTCAACTTTTCCAACTATGAAGTTCAACAACACTGAAATGACTTTCACTAAGGTCAACTCTCAATCAACTGCTTCCAAGGCTATTAATTCAAAGTTCTCTGCTAAAGCAAAAAGTATCCTTGGTGTTACTTTCAAAAGCTTAGAAGCTGTCACGAGGAGCAAGGCAAGCTTGTTACGACAACAAACACATCCAATGTTATCTGTGCCAACTCATGTTTATGGATTTTAAACCATAAAAGAAATGAAGTCTTATGCAAGCGCTTCGAAAGGAGGAAGTAGTGTGGTAGAATCACTTTACAAGAATCTAGCTTTACTTGAGCATTTTAGTTCCAAATACCCTATCAGAAAGTGTGATGGTTGTTTAATAAATGTGCCATCTCCACTTACACTGCATAATCTAAGCACTTTAAAGATCAACTTATGCATTAATACATGTTATTCTCCATTGTCTCAAGTGATCATGCATGCAATGGTGACTGATGCCTAATCTATAAACGAACAACTTGCGAATCTGGCATACATAATTGAGGGCCTAACCAAATATGTTCAGAATAAAGATGCTTACATTGATAAAATAGTGGATAGGATGGAAGGCCGAATAGATTGAGATTCTAGCCATGCTCCTTAAAAATATACAGAGGCTTACAAGATAGAACGTCCTAAAAAATAAATACCACCAACTAAAGAGGTACAAGTTTCTTCTATGGGAATGATCCCAATTGAACAATTGAAGAAATTCATTGAAGGGAACCTCTAAGACAAGTACGTTGTTGTCATGAAGTCTTTCCTTTCATATAAAAAACCTTACACTAGAAGAATAGATAGCCTCAAAAGTCCCACCAACTATCAAATCCCAAATTTCAACAATTTGAGGGAAAAGGGAACCCAAACCAACATGTTGCACACTTTTATGAAACATGTAATAATATAGGAACTTTTGGTGACTATCTTGTTAAACAATTTGTTTGTTCCATAAAGATAAATGCCTTTGATTGTTATACGAACCTCAAGCCTAACTTCATTGATAGTTGGGAGAAATTGGAGCATAAATTCCTGAATAGCTTTTATAGAATAAGGCGTACAGTGATCATGGTTGAGCCCACAAATACTTGGCAAAGAAAGGATGAACCAGTCATTGAATTCATCAATTAGTTGAGAAAGACTACCCTAATCTGCAAAGATAGGATCAGTGATTCTTTTGCAATAGATGTGAGTCCAAGGAATGCATTAGCAGATTCTCTACATCATACTAGGCATTAAGCCTAAATCTATTGTAGAGTTAGCTACCTATGCTCATGATATAGAGTTGAGAATATCTTCTATTGGAAAGGTAGCAATGCCTATCCATGACCCTCGAAGGGAAAAGAATAAATAAAAACCCAAAAGATAGGGAAAGTTTTTCCCCAAAAATGATAACAAACAATCTCTGAATATTGACGTGTCTCCTGTGAAGGTCATCATGAAGGTGAGAAAGAAACAAAGTGTAAATATGACTTTTTGAGCATGTCTAAATTACAAAACATAATAGGAGATAAAAGAAAGGGAATATCCCTTCCTTGATTCTGATGTTGTTGAGTTTTTCGACAAACTCCTTCAGCATAAGCTCATTGAACACCCAGAGATGATGCGACCTAGCAAACATAAAAGGTCAAATGACCCTAATTATTGTAAATATCATAGGCTTCTGAGTAACCCTCTGGAAAAGTGCTTTGTCTTTAAAGACAAACTCATCCAACTGGCATATGAGAAGAAAATCTTATTTGATAATGAGACGGCCAGCTCACATCAAATCTCTACCATGTTTTCCTTGCTCGATCTAGTCCAAATATGAGCTGAAGAACATGATGAGAAACTATTAGAGACTAACAGGTCTTTAGTTGATGATGGAGATAACAAAGGTCAGACTCTTTATGACTAGGCGCAGACGCAGGAAGATTATTCTACAAAAAGAGCCAACAAGAAGAAGGATGGTAAAGAAAAAAAATAGAAGGTAATTAAAATTATGAAAAAGATGAGGGTAATGGAGCTTAACCACCAGAAACCACAGTGTTCAGTAACATTAGAAGAATTCTTACCAAGTTGGTTTCTTGCAAAAACTGCTCAAGTCAACCTTGAGGCATATTATTTTAATACTTCCAAAGAGGGGGAAAAGAGTGAAAATCTACTCATAAAAGTTCCTTCTTCTTATGAAAAGCTTGATGAAACTTTTGTACAGGAGGCATATGTATGTGATAAAAAATCACATATATAAATAACAATCTTCTGCTTGGAGGAACCCTACAGAATCATCCCTTGTACAGGGTAGGTCAAGTTCTAGGAAAGAAGATAAATAGAATTTTGATTTATGAGGGATCTGGAGTTACCATTATGCTTATTCAAATAATGAAAGAACTTGGTATCACTACCGATGAACTAGCCAAAAGCCGTATAATGATCCAAGTGTTCAATCAAGAGTACCAAAGGTCCTTGAGAGATGTCAAGTTAGGGATTCTTATGGATGGTTTTCAATAAAATGCATTGATGCATGTGATCGATACAAAAATTTCATACAATATATTACTTGGTAGGCCTTGGATACACGAGAACTAAATTATCTTGTTCTCTTACTATCAATGCTTGAAGTACCTCTAAGACGAAGTGAAAAGAAAGATAGTTACTGATGATAAGCCATTTTCTGAAGATGAGTCACACTTTGCAGATGTAAAATTCTACTTTAAGAATTATGTTGTGAATGAGAGAAAGGTTGAAGATGTCAGCAAAACCAAGTTTGATGATCTTGCATCTAAGAAGGTAATGGTGACTGTCAAAAAAGTTTCCACTAAGAAGCCCCTCTTCGCTCTGAATAAAAAAAGTACTACACCGACGAAAAAAGGCAGCTCCTATTCTTCGCTACGTACCAAAGGTAAAAAAGAGAAAGATCACCATTTTTATTCCCAAGATATTATGCTAAAGGGGATAACTTTACCTATCAGGAGAATTGATGCAATAAATCCATCCTCAAGACTATTGGAAGAGTTTGTGGCTTAAAATTCTCCACAAGATATGACACTCCCTACGAAGCATATGAAAGAAGAATTTAAACCAAATGCATACAAGCTATTTATAAAGGCTGGATATAATTCTATTCATCCATTAATGTTGGGAAAACTTCAGTCAGAAGGTACAACAAGGCAGCCATGTGGAGGTCTAGGATATAGGTAGCCACCTCCAATTTGCATCTCTAGAAGAAGGGCGGTTAGTAACAATATCACCATTGAAGAATAGTGTACTTCATCCAAAAAATATCTTCTATTTATGATCGACTTAGAGAACCAACTGCAAGAGCTTATATGTTCAAAAGGTTTGGACCTCTAAGTAAGAATAAAAGCAACAGACATTAGAGAAGTCATCAAATCATAATAATGCACTCTTTACTTAAAATTAAGAAGGATTTCCAAAGTTTGTTTCCTTCTATAATGAGGCAGCAGATGGAACTGGTGGTTTTATGCAATGAGGTGTTAAAAGAAAAAGCTCATACTATTATTTATACTATGTAACACGAGGAAAATGAAGAAAGTGTTAGCTCCTCATCTTATGTTATGACCCAGAATGAGAAAGGTGTCTCATCTCATATGAATATTGATGAAGAGATAGAAGTTGTTTTCTAGTGTTATCATATATCCATCAACGATGATGACCCTGAAGAATAATAATATACTGAAGATGCTCCACCATAACTTGAAGAAGGAATGAAGGCCATAATATATCCATTGAGGAAGTTAATCTCAGAACTGATAAAGACCTAAGGCAAACTTACGTGAGGACATTTCTAGAAGTGGAGGAGGAAATCGCTTAGATGGACATACTCAAAGAATATATGGATTTATTTGTTGGGAGTTACAAAGATATACCTGGATTAGATTAAAAAGTAGTAGTCCATTAGTTGGAAGTCAATAATGGGGCTCATCCTATTAAGCAAGCCTAAATGAGCTTTAGGCCGGAGTTTGTTCCATTGATTGAAAATGAAGTTAACAAACTCATTGAACCTGGCTTTATTTGCAAAGTAAAATATGTCTGATAGATTTAAATTATTATTCCAGTACAAAAAAAGAATGGCCAAATTCTAGTTTGTGTTGACTTTTGGGATCTCAATAACGCCGGCCCGAAGAATGAATTTCCAATCCCTATACCAGATTTAATGATTGATTCTACCACTGTTTATGAGGCAATATATTTATGTATGGTTTATCCGGCTACATTCTAATTCACATGGCACCAAGGGATGAGAAACTCACTGTATTTCGTACGCCCAAAGGTATTTATTAATACAAGGTGATGCCTTTTGGTTTGAAGAAAATTCGTGCCACTTATCAAAGGACTATTGAAAAAATCATTGATGGACTGCGCTAAAAAAATATTAAATGCTGCGTGGATGATCTAGTGGTGAATTCAAGGGAGAAGACCACTTAAAAGACCTAAGAATGATGTCGAGTTACTTCTAAGATATCAACCTAGGATGAATCCATTAAAGTTTGCCTTCGGAGTTACTTTCAGAATGTTTTGTAGCTTCATTATGTGGCACCGAGAAATTAAAATTGATCAAGCCAAGTTAGATGCAATTTTAAAGATATCAGAACCACAAAACACTCATGAGTTAAAAAGCCTTCAAGGAAGGCTAGCATATTTAAGGAGGTTCATCTCAAACTTGGCTTGAAAATATCAACCATTTAGTAATCTTACGAAAAAGGAGACTCCCTTAGAATGAGATCAAGCTTGTAGTAATGACTTTGGGAGTATCAAATTATACTTATTAAATCTACTAATGGTTACGGCACCTATACCTAGGAAACCATTAATACTCTACATCGCAGCACAAGAGAGGTCAGTTGGAGCACAACTAGCTAAAGAAAATAGTGAAGGCAAAGAGAACTCTCCTTACTTTCTGAGCAGAAGGATGACACCAAATAAGATAAATTATTATCCAACAAAAAAGTTATGTTTTCCATTGGCCTTCTAAATTTAAAAGATAAAGCACTAATTTTAGGATAATGTTGTTCATCTTGTGTCTAGGGAGAATCCATCAAATTTATAATGTCGAAACCAGTCCTTAGTGACCGAATTGCAATATGGTACCTTCAATTTCAATAATTTGAGATTGTGTATGTTCCCTAAAAGGTCGTAAAGGAACAAACATTGGCTGAGTTCACAGCAGATCACCCGATACCTGATGATTGGAAACCAATAGATGAAATTCTTGAGGAAGATGTAATGGTTATTAAAGAGAGAACCCCATAAATGATGTACTTTGATGGTGTCACACATTAAGATAGAGCTGGTGCAGATGGGGTGTTCGTCACTCAATAAGAAGAGGTCATCACATACTCTTTTACCTTAACAAACCATTGCTCTAATAATGTTGTTGAATATCAAGCATTAATACTTAGACTTGAGATAGCAGTTGATATGAAATAATTGTAATTACAAGTGTTTGGTGACTCTTAATTGGTGATCACGCAGCTTTTGGAAAGCTATTGAGTTAGAAAGCCTGAGCTACAACCTTATTTCGATTATGTTCAATAGTTAATGGGGTGGATTGGAGATGTAAACCTCAAGCATATGACGAGGAATGGAAATAAGCACGCTAATTCCTTAGCTACTTTGGCCTCAACCCTAACTATTCCAAACCATACACGAGTTACAATCAACCAAGAATGGGTATACCACTGTTAAATGAGATTATAGAAAATAAGTTTGAATACATCATCGTCATTTCTGAAGTTGTAAAAGATGTTTGGCGATAACCTATCATTTATTACTTATTTTATGGGATACTTCTAGAGGATCCAAGGAGAAGGAATAACATTCATTGTCGTGCACCTCACTTCCTTTACTATAAAGGCATATTTAGATAAAATCTTTTAAAGAAGCACTCTTGCGATATATAGGAGAGAAAGAAGCAATTCAAGTTTTGCAAGAAGCGCACTCAGGAGTTTTTGCATCATATCAGTCTGGACCAAAGCTCCAGTTTCATATTAAAAGGATAGGATATTATTGGCCAACAATGGTGAAAGATTACTTGGACTATGTTAGAAGATGCAAAGCTTGTTAAGTCTATGTGAATTTTATATATCAACCGCCTGAAGTACTATACCCAACTATAGCATCTTGTCCATTCAATTCTAGGGTAACGAATTTTGTTGGTGCACTACCAAAATCCTCTGGTGGACACTTATACATCTTAGCCACAACAAATTTCTTCTCTAAATGGGTTAAACTTGTTGCTCTCAATGAATTAAAGAAGGAGAATGTAGTGAATTTCATCCTACTAAATATCATCTACCACTTTGAAATCCCTTAATATATATAATAACCTATAACAAAAAGCAATTAGATAATAAGTTTATGAACAAGATTTGTGATATCTATGGATTTAAGCAGCGTAAGTCTTTGATGTACTGTCCTGCTGCCAATGGTTTAGTCGAAGCATTCAATAAGCCTTTATGCAACCTATTGAACAAAGTAGTCTCCAAGTCTAAGCGAGAATGGTATGAATGAATGGAAAAAACTTTATGGGCATATAGAACAACTTACAAAACACAAACATAAACAACCCCATATTCTCTTGCTTTTGGAGTTGAAGCCGTCTATGCACTTGAATGCCAAATACCCTCTTTTGGACTGGCTATTCAAGAAGGTCTCACTAATGAAGAAAATGCTAAATTTTGCCTTGAAGAATTAGGAGCTCTTGATTAAAACAGGTTAGAGGCTCAGCAAAATCTTGAATGTTATAAAGCTCTTCTATCTTGTTATTTCAACACAAGAGTTCGCTTGAGGTGCTTCTAAGTTGGAGATCAAGTGCTCGCAGCAAGAAGACCCATTATTACTTCTTATAAATCTGGGGGTAAATTAACCTCAAAGTGGGATGGACCATATGTTGTACAAGAAATATTTTCAAATAGTGCTTACAAGCTTATTGATGTAGATGACATAAAAATTTGCCCCATCAATGCCAAGTTATTGAAAAAGAACTATCCTTGAATGAAGATTATACTCCTGCCCTGCAAGAGTATAAACTGTGTATGGATAAAAAAATAATGAAGTTTGCTAGGCTTAAAACATCGAAAGAGGTGGAATAGGCAAAAGTAGAATGTAAACAAAAACACTCACCCTGAACTACGTTGTGATTTGATCCTCTTCACTAAGGTATGTAATTGCTTGGAATCTCATTCTGAGTTCAGTTGAATGATTGTCGAAAAGCATTTTCCTATAGTATCCACCATATGGATACCAAGTATGAAAATATTCTAACTAAAACATGAACTCACTCCAAGTATTGGTGGCTCAATGGAGGCAAACTCCAATGAAATATGAGCTCCGTTCACATAAGATGAAGTCTCCAAAATCCCTAAATTTGCAAGTTAAACCACTCAAAATGCAGAATTTTAGAGTGAAAGTTGACAAAAATCTCCGAGTCTTCAAATCAAGGCCTCCAAAATTTCCATGCCTTAAGGTGGACAAGATTTGTCCCTTTGCACCTTAAGTTGGCCTCTTTCATGGAATTATTCTATAAATAATTTCAAAAATTTCATGTCTTAAGGTGGAGAAAATTTATCCCTTTGCACTTTAAACTAACCTCTCAAGGGTTTACCCTTAAAAAAAACTCAGAATTTCCATGCCTTAAGGTGGACAGGATTTATCCCTTTGCACCTTAAGCTGGCCCCTCACGGGTTTATCCTTAAAATGATCTAAAAATTTCCATACCTTATGGTGGATAGTATTTGTTCCTTTTCACCTTAAGCTGGCTCCTCAAGGGTTTATCCTCAAAAGAATCTCAAAATTTCCATGCCTTAAGGTGGACAAATTTTTCTATTTGTACCTTAAGATGGCCCCTCACGAGTTTATCCTCAAAAGGATCTCGAAATTTCCATGCCTTATGATGGATAAATTTGTTACTTTTTACCTTAAACTGGTGTCGTTATGGATTTATATTTAAGAAGATATACAAAAGTTTCCATGCCTTAAGGTGGACAAAATCTATCCCATTCAAACTTAAGTTAACCTCTTAAAGGTTTATTCTTAAAAGGATCTCGCAATTTCCATAGTTGATTATGTTATTTAGATATAGTTGATTTGCAGTTTCCATACTTATGTTAAATTCAGAATTGACCATGTTTCCATAGAAGATTATGTTTCCGCATCTTCTTTTATTATATGAATGTTGTGCATGATTACTAGATAGAGAAGGGCCTTCCGAGCCTTCATGATTCGGGATGTCCATCACGGCCAGGCCCTCATTCGGGTCGTGACACTTAAGGTGACGGAGAAGAAGTTAAAATCTCCCACTTTAAGACGATTATTTCATATTTGTTTCAACCCCGTAAAAAAAGGAGGAAACAAGAAAGTAAGTAGAAACACAAATAGAAATAATATTACCTGTCAGAGCGTTGCGATCTTAAAAGTTGTATATCACCAACTTGGATTGAGAAAAGATTCTTCGATGAGAATAAAACCCTCAAAATATACTGTGAAGAAATCAAAATGCTCTTTGGTTTTGATCGTACCACATCATGATATAAATTATTTGATGAGGAAATGCAAATCTGGAATACTCTGTCGGACAGCATATAAGACCGACTTAAAAAAATAATCTTAAATAATCCAAGAAGTGTAAAAATTTAAATTTTATATATTTTGTATATACACGGTTCTGAGATCTACAAAATTAAGCGGATCATAATTTCTAAACTCTCACATTGAGATATAATTTTTTTGGAGACATCGTGCTAATCTAACATTGCTGATGCATCAAACCTCAATGTTGATTTTGGAATAACACCTAAAAGAAACTCAAAGGTGTTAAATTATGAATTGCGGATATGTTGTAGATATGTGTGTCTAGTTTCACAAAAATCAAACGACTTGTAATTTCATCATTCCTACTTCAAGATATGAAAGTTTTAGTTAAGACGCACAAATCTAAAATATTCCTCATGATAAAATTCAGGGCTAAATTCAAAAAATTATCGAGAATAATGTTGAAGGAATTTAAAGATAAATTTTTGATATGTTATATATTTCAAAGTCAAGTTTCTATAATATCAACCGGTTCATGAATTCGATATTCCTACAATAAGACATGAGTTTTCTACCACTAAAATGTTGTGCTGAAAAAAAAAGGGGCGAAATTATAAGAAAGGTAGGAGGGGAAGAAATTACTTCAATATTGTTCATGGCTTGAAAACTCCAAAATTGATATTTAAAAGTTGGGAAACCTACATCCTTTTATAGAGTTCTAGGATGGATTTTACCATCTCCAATATAAATTCAAATTGGAAGAACTTCAATCTCCAATACAAATTTAAATTGAAGGTTGTTTCCTTTTCCCATACAAATTCAAATTGAAGGTTTTTTTCTTCTCCCATACTAATCCAAATTGGAAGTTTTTTCCTTCCACAATACAAATTGAAAGAGTTTCCATCTCCAATACAAATCCAAATTGAAGGTAATTTTCTTCGCCCATATAAATTTAAATTGAGGGTCGTTTCCTTCTCCAATATAAATTCAAATTGGAAGAGTTTTATTCCTGGGTAAGTAAGGCGGTAACAATGTTTTCAACATCTATTTGGAATGAAATATCATGCCTTACCAATGGGTCTTAGGTGTAGAGATTCACAAAAAAAGAGATTTTTTTAAAGGCAATATCAATATGTAAATTGCATAAGTTTAGCTTTAAGAAAAAGTTTGAAGCACGAAGTAAACATGTTTAAACAAAATCATACTTCAAGTCTTGTCTCAAAAATATTAAATATCTTGATAAGTCTAGAAGTAAGGGGCATTTTGTGGGCAATGAAATTTTATTAAATGAAGATCCATATGAAATCTAGATTATATTAAATTTAAAATATATTAGTCCCAAATAAATATAACGGATTAATATATAATTGAATTAATTAATTAAGTCCAAACATGTAAAGATTTAAATAAAGTTCAATATTAATTGGGCTTGTTCATTAATTTGGACTAAAAATGATTAACCCACTTTGCTAAGCCCAAGTATATTTTCATATTCTAGAGGCCCAATGGAGTGTCACGTGGAAAATGATGTGGTATGCCAAGTCCAGTGAAAGAGCCAGTAGGACCAAGCCACATGTCAAAATAATGCAGCAGGCCTAGTGAAATCAAAAGTCAATAAAAGGTGTCATGTCACTTAAATCTAATTGGTCAAATAAAGTCCATATTCAATCTTACTCTTTCCTTTCCAGAACTATAAATAAAGGTTTCATAATTCAGAAAAAGACCCTAGAAATCTAACCATAAAAAAAAGCACGCAGAACAAACATCGCAATTTATCTACGAAGATTATGCATTAATATCAAGTTCATCAAGAATTAAGATCAACACCATCGGATTCAATAACAAACTCAAAAGCCCTTAAATTCAAGCACAAGTCAAGGTCAAATCCATCAAATCCGCAAATCAAGTTCATATTCAAGACAAAGCTTTAAGCCTTGAACTTATATTTTAAAAGTTGAATCAAAGAATTCATTGAGATTGTAACACTTACATATTGAAATCAATAATTTGATTGTTGCAATATATTTTTCTTGTCTCAATTATTTATTTTTGGTCTTAAAATTTTAGTGTCCATCAAAATTGTAAAAGGTTTACAAAATCAATTCTATCGATACTTGCATCATTTTTATTTGTGTAAATATTTGTTGTTGATCTTGTTCAATCCTAAAGCTTTTTTTTGTTTTCAAAGTGTGTATTTACTTTTTCTCCCCAAAAAGTTGTTAGAAACGGTTTTAAACATTTTCATGTTAACCTCATGACATGACACATATTTTTCTTAAAATGACAATGACACTTATATTTCATACAAAATATTTTTGGTTAAAAATATACTTATTTAGAATCAAAAAGAGTAGTATTATTTTTTTGATTTAAAAAATTGAAGGAGAATAATTTCTTTTTGAACCCAAGGGTACCTAATGGACAATATAGTGGGAGGAGAGGATGATGTAGCCAGTGACAACCTAACATAATAGTTGAGAAGCATGTTAGCTGACTCAGGGACTTTTATTAAAAAAAGAAAATATTTTTTTTGTGAAATATTAAAGATAATATGTATTAAACAATTTAGGAGAAAATGATTAAAATCGTCCATAATCTATGGGGGTTAGGCCATTCTATTCCTTCATATACACTTTGTATTCACATTGTCCTTAATATTTAGATTTTTTTTATCCTTCATATATATCATGTAATCAAATAAGACCATGAATGAAAAGTAATTATTGTGTTATATATATATATATACACACACACACACATATATATATATACATGTGTGTGTGTATAAACCCTCTTCGTTATTATAGGTCGTCAATCATACAAGATATTGGGGTAAGATTTGCTCCCAGATAGTGAGTAAGAAATTTCTAACTAGGCTAGATTCAGACAAAATTTGAACATGGTATAGTGTACGGCAATCCGAAATGGATTACGTAAATATGGTTAATTTTAGCTTTACTCTATGATAGCTAACACAATAAGGAATCCCTAGGACTTATCAGAAATAAAATCGAATAAGTAAAACTCTCAGTATCGAGCTCGACTAAAAGCGGTCAATTTAGAATATTGTAGTTTGAGAGTGTCTTATGAAAAAGGATAAACTGAGAAGATTTCCAACTTTCTGCTTCACCACAACCACTATGCACGTTGCAATAGATACTTCCAAAATAGCGTGAGATGTCACTATAATGATGTTTCTATAGTAGGTTCATGTATGTATAGTAGGTTAAGTTGATGTTAATGCAGAAATTTCCTCAAAAAAGTTTCATTTCTAAACTCATTTTTATGAAACAGCATAGGTGATTTGAGTAATTTTCTTTACTTTTTCATTGATTTTCTTCGTAAAGGTTAGTATTTTATCCTCATGAACTAATTTTGGGTTAATTAACATTAGAATTACTAGTTTACGAGTGTTCGTGAGGTTTTAAGCTTGAATTAGTGGATTACTAAGTGCAAGAGGATAAATTAGACGTAAAACCCTTGAGGTTTAGTTGTTAATTATTAATTTACTTATCTAAGTTATTAATTGACTAATGTAACCATGAAATTAGTAGTTTTTAGGTGAATTAATTGTAGGAAAACCCTAGAACTGGTGGGATGATCATGAATTAGAGATGGGGGTTCAGAATTAGGTTGTAACCCTCGACATGATTGGTCACTTGGTTGATTATTTGTTGCTTTGATATTTTTAGACCATGATCAAGAAAAAATTATACAAAAAGACAAGGCTCAAGATTAATTAAGTGGTTGCAAGCTTGGATTGAGGAAAGTGATGGTCAATGTAGATTAATCTAGTTTGTTATATGTGTGCATGATAACTGCTTTTTACTATTACCTGTGCAATTCATGTTTTTAAGGAATGTAAAAAGAGTTGTTTGATATTTTAAGTGTAGTCATATTCAATGAATTTCTATGAAAATCCTATTGGTTGTTACAAGTGTTGGTTCTTATAATTTCTTTATGATATTGTGATATATATTGAATATTTGTGTGATATGCCAGTATTTGGATATGTTCACAAAATTTTGTAGAATAATGTTTGCACACACTTGATGTTTGGGTTGGTACATAAATATAGCTCATCCTCTATGGGTCTGTAACACCTAAGATTTTTTCCTTTAAAATTTTTAAGTTTTGAGCTTACTGCTTTGGGTACAGCTAGAACATCACAAGTCATAAGGTGTGGTCACGAGTCATATGGAGGAACTTATGACCAAACCAGTAGAGTATCCAATGTTTCTATCCTGAGTAGGACTAGGACACTGCAACCCATAAATTTTGGTCACAAGTTGTAGGGAGTGACTCGTGACCAAACCAGTGAAGGCTGCCTTAAGTTATTACCAAATCTCCGAGTCTAGACAGCGACTTGTACCCAGTCATCATGAGTCATGACGTGACCCATAACGACTTGCGACTTTTTTCCTGCACTTTTAATTGAGGGTACTTTAGTCATTCCTTTCTTTCCCCAATCATAGCCCACAACCATACAACATCCAAAGAGGGTTATTTTTACTACTTAGAAAATCATAAACTACTCTTAAACTCTTTTTGATTCTCCAAGCGAGAACAACTAGGGTGTTCTAGGGATTAAGCATCTAAGGGTCAATATTTGTTGTTTTTTCTCCAAATTCTCGATATTCTATGACATGTAACCTTTTCCTAAAATTTTTTTTGTAAAATTCATGTGCTTAAGATTATTAACCATGTGATTTAATTATTGATTTATAAGTTAAGTTGAGGTCTTTTAGGTGCTCATGATTGAATTGCTTTTCCCATGGATTTTACGAATCATCTATGTTTTGTATTGATGGATTTCAAACTAATAGGGTGCATGTGCATGGAAAATAGGAGTATAGGGCCGTGGATTTCCCCAAATTAATTTGATAAACTTACAGGTGTCGTAGATTCCCCCAAATTTATGAATTTTAGTAATTTAATTTATAATGACCTCAATACAATCTTATAAAATTGCCTTTAAAACATGTATATATGTATATTGAAACCCAATTTGAGACTATTGCATTCCATAAAAGGCTAATGAAATACAAATGGGTTTGAAACGCCTTTATAGCCATGACTTTATATTAAATTTAACCTTGGGGGTCATGCTTACCCCCAAGTTATTGAATAATTGGACCATAGGAGTCGTAAATTACCCCAAGTTAATGGATATTAGACCATGAGGGTTTTGGATTCCCCCAAGTTGATGGTTAATGAAAATTGTATAGTGATATTAGCCTGAAAGTGTAATTAATGTGATGATACCAACAGTATGTGCCTTACTGGATGGTCCTTGGTTTAATAAATATGAATGTACAAATGTTTTAATTGTGTTAAAGGGGGTTATGTAGCTATATCATAAAGGTGAAGGTCCTGAGCGACTTATACTAGAAATCCATATTTGCTGGTGTAAGGATTGGTCTCGATGACCATATGGTTGTGACAACTTCATATGTTTATTTCTTGGATTAGCAAAGGGTCATGGATTCCTCGGCCTTCCTTGATACCTTAATTATGTATCTAACAGTCATTGGGACCCTTTCAGTAGGTTGAGAGCTAAACTTATATAGCTCGAGGGTATAAGTAACGGTTTGAGCTACACAGTCTAGGTTATTATTTTTAACTATTATGCTAACCTTTGTTAAAACCCTTTGGGGTTTCTCCACATAGTAAGGGACCAGGTCCCTCAGAATCAATCACAGTTAATCAAACAATAGAGTGAAACAAAACTAAAAATAATGCAGAAAGACGAAAAAACACAAGTAGTTTTACATGGAAACCTAGGATGGGAAAAACACGTCTTGCCTCACTAACACGAATGATATCTATTATAATCAAACTCCTAATTACAGTCTATATTTCAGCCTAACTCTAAGGTCCTTCTGCTAGCAGCAGCTCTACTACCAGCTCATCTTGGAAAATCTTCAATGGAAAATCTCTACACTGATTAAATCTAATCAGTCCCAAGCTTAGGAAGCTCTAACTACGCAACACTGTCAATGAGAAAACAAGACGTTATTCTTATAGCTTTGAGTAATTCTTTTACAAATAAACATTTAAAAACACTCTCTTATTCTTTAGTCAAACTACAAAGTTAAGACCATAGCAATGCTTGAGCAGTCTAGAAATGGAGTTTTTGTTGCCTTACTTCGCTCTATTTAAAATATGGAAACACTGATTGTTGAAGAGCCATCTCTTTCCTTTTATATATGTGTGATGATTAGGGATTTAATATTGTTGGACCAGCTATCCAAGATGGTACAAAATAGAACCTACAAGTTTGTTACATAAGAGGACAAAACTGTGCAAATACCTTGTGCCAACTTTATAGTAGTTTGCACATCCAGGGACCTGATCCCTTGCAGTTTAGCTTCTTATCATCAAAAAGACATAGAATTTTCCCCCTTTTTTGATGATGATGAACCAAATATTTGAGCTTTAGTGCATATTCATTATATTTAATAAGAGTTATTACAACCTCTATCATACAACACAGGGACCTGGTCCCTTGTTATCATCTTACAGTAAAACCTTCCCTCTATCATTATGCTCCTTCACTACATTGGGTGCCTTCGTGTTTACCCAATTCCCCTATCATTGTGCACCTTTACTTTATTTGGTTCCTTTGTATTTACATATTTCCCCTTGTTAGTATGACTTTCTTCAAGTCTGCATATCAATTTACCTGGTTCCTGGTCCTACACAAGAACTCAGTATTCCCTCTTTTGGCATTATTAAAAAGGATGAATAGTCAACAAAGAGAAAATTTAAGCACAATATAGTAAACCCATGGCCACTGAGAAACACTAACATGAAGAACAACTCTAAACTAAGAAGATAAATGAGAAACACAAACTAAAGATTCATTCATGGATAATAACTAGTACCATTACAGTAAGCTAAAATAATCATCATATGAAAAGTGTATGTAAAATCCATTTTAAGAACCAGGATATGGAAATAACACAAAGTTCATAAGGTATTGAGGATAATAGGGCCCAGGTGGAGGGAGGATTGGATGAAAAGGACTTAAACGGTAATTCATTCTTGCATCTATAGTATTGTGAGTGTCCAACAACTATTTTTTAAGGATCTTCACTTCAGCATTCAGTTTGGCCATTCTTGCCTGGAGTTATGCATTTATAGTGTATGATCGTTATTGGCACCTGGTCCTTCAGAGGATATCCTTTGATTCAGCAATTTCAATTACATTTATTCAACATCTTTGAAAACTGACTTGATTCTTAACTCCTCCATTTCAAATTCCAACTTCTCTTAAACAACTAGCAATTCAAATATTTGATATACATTCTCCATAAGTTTTGTTTAAACAAAAATCAATTTGGCTGTTCTATGTGCTTTTTTTTTTTCAATTACCCCATTGTGTTCAAATACTTTGTTGAGGATATACCCGCATGGAATTTAATGTATACCATTTTCTCACATATTTTGGGATAAAGAGTATTTCCCTAGGAGAACTTTCTGAGTCATCAATATTTTAATCCCTTTTTAACCATCCATAATATTTATCCCTTCCTTTGATCTCATTACTTGCCTCTATTCTTTTAATAGAAAATTTTTGTTCCTGGGACCAGGTCCCTCATAGGCTTTCTTCCTTCTTACAACTTATCTGTTTCTACCTCATTCAATCAGGGTTACCTGACTTTTACTTAGAGGACCTTAGATGAATTTTTCTATGGCTTTGGTTGCTGAAGGATCAAGATATTTGATGAGGGCATATTCAATTTTATTTTTTGAATGAAAGAGAATGAGAAAGATCAATTTGTTTTAGTGGAGGCAGTAAATGATGAGTTGAGACTCGGACTGGGAAGTAGCCTGTTTCAGAAATTTAAAGAGGTTACCATTGTAATGAGAGAATGACATGTTTTGTTTTGATAAGAGTTACTCTACATTTTTCAAGTGACTTGACAACTTTTAAGAGGGAAGAAAAGGATACATGATTTTCTAAGACAATATATTTTATGATTATTAAAGCATATTGTATTCATACTAACTTGAAATATAAGATTATCTTGCTTGTCACATTTGTCCACTTCCTAAGATATTCACATGTGTTTATATATGCAAGGGTATAGTACTGAGTTAGACTAAAATCCACCCACTTTATCAAGGATACTTATCGACTGAACATAGGAAATTTTGTGGATAAACATTGATTCACATATCAGGTTAAGTCAGTATCATGCTTTATTCTCTTTATACTACCTTTTCGCTCAAAACTTATTCCCAAAAGTAGGTCTGGGGACCAGGTCCCATACTTGAATTAATTTAGGCTTATAAATCTTCTCTCTCTGAGATGAATTTTCTAGTTATTGGATTCCTAATAACCGCGTTTTATCTGTATCTTTTATCTTTTCTCTTATCATCTTTACTGCCATCAAGGATCAATAATTTTCCTGACAATTCAGGAACTACACGCACTCATCTTATCCATGCATAGAATACTTTTTTAGTTTATTTTCTTAGTGCATTTTTTTTCATCATATATAAAGTTCATTCAAGGTCTTCTTGTAGAACACAAGATTCACACATTCTTTTGTTGAATAACAACTTTCACAAGCCAGAATTAGGTGCTTAAGATAATCTTTCCATAAAAAGATACTTTCACCAAAATTATCTTGAGCGAGAGATAGAGAGAATAGTCAGAACTTCCATCATTAACCTGTGAACTCTTTCAATAAATGATATATTCCTAATTTCAATCCCCTTCTTTTGCCTAGAATCATGATCACTTGCTAGATTTAGGAACCCATTTGAGTCTGAGTTCCTAGCAGTGCGACAATGGTGTAATCAAATCCCTTTTGGCCCATATAGGTAGACAGTTCCTTTTCACTTTTCAAATTCCAGTTGAAGGAATCAGTCAGAAATTAGAAGGTAGAGGTTTTATCCTAAGGAGAAGATAGTGTTTTGCTTTGTCAGGGTGATCTGTGTGTGCCAGGTGTAGATAACTTGAGGCAGCGAATTCTCGCAGAGATACATAGTGTGTGTTACTCTATTAATCCAGGGGCTACTAAGATGTACCACGATTTATAGGAGATCTATTGGTGGAGTGGGATAAAAAGAGACACTGCAGAGTTTGTGGCTAAGTGCTCAATATGTCAACAAGTTAAGATTGAGAATCAAAAGCCTAGTGGGTCCATACAGGAGTTAAGTATTCCCACTTAGAAATGGGAAGAAGTGAGCATGGACTTTATGATAGGATTGCCTCGTACTCATCGTCAGCATAATTCAGTTTGGGCCGTTATAGAAAAGATAACTAAGTCAGCTCTTTTCCATCTGGTTCATACCTCCTATTAAGCTGAGGATAGCACCAAACTCTATATTATGAAGTTGGTTAGATTGTAGGGTGTTCTGTTGTACATTATCTCATATAGAGGTACCCAATTCACCTTTCATTTCTAGAAAGCATTCCAAAAGGGTCTTGGTACCCGAGTTTATCTCAGTACAACCTTTCATCCTCAGAAAGATGGTCAAGCATAGAGGACCATTCATACCTTAGAATATATGCTGCGAGCATGTGCGATAGACTTTAAAGGTAGTTGGGATGACCACTTGCCTTTGGTTGATTTTGGATATAACAACAACTATCACTCTAGTATTCAGATAGCTTTATTTGAGGCATTTTATAGGAGAAGGTGTAGATGTCCTATTGGTTAGTTTGAAGTAGTTGAGGTGACAGTGGTACGACCTGACTTGTTGTTTGATATCTTATAGAAGGTCCAGTTGATGTGGGAAAGTCTTAAGACAACTCATAGCCAACAGAAATCGTATACGGATGTGCATAGAAAGGATATCTAGTTTGAGATTGGTGAATATGTCTACTTGAAGATCTGTCCTATGAAGGTAGTGAAGTGTTTTGGCAAGAAGGTGAAACTCAGACCCTAATATGTCAGTCCTTACTGAATCCTAAGCCATTTCAAAAAGGTAGCTTATGAGCTTGAGTTACCTTCAGATTTATCTTTAGTTCATCCAGTGTTCTATGTCTCCTTAGTAAATAAATGCATAGGTGACCTATCAGTCGTAGTCCCTATTGAGGGCATAGATATTTAGAACAGCCTCTTTTATAAAGAGATCTAGTTGAAATCCTTGACTCAGATTCATAGACTGAGGAACAAAGTAGTCCCACTAGTCAAAGTTCTTTGGCGGAATTAGTCCATTGAGAGAGATACTTGGGAAGAAGAAGATGACCTGCGAACCAAGTATCCTCATGTACTCTCAGTAAATCCAGACTCAGCTCAAGGTAATAATTTCCTTAAGCTTAATCAGTTTCATGTTTAGATTTCAGTTATAAACTTGGAATTAGTTACCATTGCATGTTCAGTTATATGTTCATGAGCCAGTTCAGTCATGTATCCATGCATCTGATATGCATGTTTAGTACATCAATTCAATTTATCAGTAATCCCAGTCATGTATTCATGAATCATGTTCAGCTATATCTATGCATCAGATATGCATGTTCAGTATGATAATCCAGAATACTAGTAATATCATTCATATAGTGATGTTCCAGATGTTCATGTCCAGTAAGTAAGTCAGTCTCTTAATGTTCTCAGTCTCAGCAGTCTCATTATAGGACGAATGTTCCCAAGGGGGAGATGATGTAACACCACGTAAAATCCTAAGCTTAATTCGGTTCTCTAGGCTTGTAAAGGGGTCCCAGACTTAGAATATTTAAGCTAAGTACTCAGACTTAGTGTCATTTTGACCTACGAAGGTTGGAAATCTTATTTCTCAACCTTTACATCCATTAAATGTTGATGTTTAGGTTGATTCATGATCAGGAATGTCTGTATGTGTTTTCGAACAAGTTTTAGAATTTTTGGACTTCACTTGAAGTTCCTTTGGAATCCTAAAATAGTGAACCAACTCGATCTTGGTGTTTCGTGTTGAAAATCTTGTTTATTATTATTTTCCCCAGCTACCAGTGTCTAATTCCAGTGAATAAATGCAAACATGGCACGATATGTTGGCTATCACATCGACCTGCGCATCGGTAACTCAGTTTTCATTCATTAAAAGACCGTATTCTTAGGGGTATTTAGGTCTTTTTTACCTCGACCCTCAGCCTCCAAAACATAAAATTAAAATCCTTATAGAGAAAATATAGTCACTTTTTCTCAAATTTGCTCAAGAACAAAGCCCTAGAAGATCCAATTTCAAATCAGGAACTGAAGATTCAGCCATAAGCTTTCAGAGATTGTTCAACAAAGGCATGTGAAGTGTTCATCCAAGGGTTCCTTCCACCCTTGGAGTCCAAGAAGCTCTTTTGAATTTCAAGTAATTGATTTTATGATTTCCATGGTTGGAATTAAAGTGTATCCATGATTGTTTTTTGGATTAAGTTCCTAATTCATGATTATGTATATATATATATATATATCTTGTGAAATTAATTATTATGTGTGTAGATTCATATGAATCCATGATAAACCCATGCCTTGTGAAATTAGAGATGAATTATGATTCTCACTTGTTGTTCAATACTATGTGCATATACTAAGCTCACCAAATGCTTGATAAATTATCCATGTGAACTATTAAGAGAATGAAATCATGTCAAGTTAGCTTATGTGCAAATTATATCATGCAAGTGTTTGTCAAAATGCCCCAATGAATGAATAATAGTCAAGTTCATAGTTTACATGTTTCATGTTATGCCATGTCTCTTAATTTATGTTATTGAGCCCTAGGGGAACTTGTACCTGACAATTTAGCTGATTACCTAGAGCCATGGTCAGTCATAGGACAGTATCAATCACGACACAATCAGTAGTACTTTCTGTTAGTTATAGAACTCGAGAAAACTCAGTAGAATCAATATTAGTTTAGTCTAATTCAGTATCTAGTTCATATCTCAGTAAACTAAGTCACCTAATGGAATTCAATAGTATTCCATCAGCTAAAGAAACTCTATGAACTAAGTTTAGTACTGCAAAATAGTAATCTCAGTAACCATTCAGTCTAGTCTAGTACATATTAGAAATCAGTTCAGTGTCTATTCAGTTGGAAGTAGGATTCAGCACCGAATTAACCTAGGGATGGGGGCATTCCTGTCAGCAGAAGGTTTGATCCTTAGTAGCAATCCCTATGTTACAGAACTATGTAGCCAATGTAGGTTGAGGTGTCTTCCTGCTAGATATTATAAGGGTTGATACTTCTCATTTGAGTTATTCTACTAGCGAGGGTTGATAGAACAGCTTTCTGTCAGAGAGGGTTAGTGCATAGCTTGTCCTTACCCATGGTATGGTATTGACACCCTACCAACTGGGGTTATAGGTTTGACCCCAGATTAGTTAGAGAAAGTGCATAAAGGTTAGATGATTACCTCTCATAGTCTAAGTTCTAGTCTCAGTCTCAGAATAGAACTTAGTTTAGTTCAACAGATCTAGGACTATAAGATGTAGTCACTCAACTCAGTACGAAACTCAGTATAGTTCCACAGTATTCAGAACTATCAGATATAGTCATTTAGGTAAATACTAATATAGTATTCGTAAACTCAGATATCAGTCATCAGTATTCCAATTTAGTACTAAGTATTAGCATGATATTCGTTATAGTCTATGTATTTATACATGTACTCTTACCCAGTCATACTCATGTTATTTAGTTATTATTGTTTATACATACGAACCCATGCATATCATCCTACCTTAATGATCATACTAGTATATTGAAAGTACTGACTTATGATTTTCTTTTCGTTATGATGTCTTATATCATAGGTTTAGATGCATGGGCTCTAGAGCAACCTTAGCAGTTTAGATTCTCAACTTTCAGAGTAGTGGTGAGTTCTTATAGTTTGAGGAAATGCTTATTAGTTACAGTACTTCAGTTTTATTTCAGTAGATAGAGTTAGTTAGGGGCTTGTCCTATCATCTCCATAGTTCAGACAGTTAGAGGCTTTTTCAGAATATAGTATTTCCAGACAGTTGTTCCATTTTTTAGTACTTATATTCAGTTTTGGTATTTTGATAACGCATTCAAATTTAATTATAGTATTAAACCTTATGTAAAGTTTTCTCCTATTTCTGCATAATTACAGTATTTATTACTCAGTTATTGTAACAGGTACCAATCATGGGTTAACTTTTTGGTCCTCCGGGATTATGAGCATCGTGTAGCATCCGAGGTACAGACTCGGGGCATTACATGACCTCAACCTAACCTTATAAAATTGGCTTTAACATATGTATATATGTATATTGAAACCCAATATGAAACTATTGTATTGCATAAAAGGCTAATGAAATACAAATGGTTTTGAAAGGACTTATGGCCATGACTTGATTTTAAATTGAACTTTGAGGTTCGTTGATTCACCCAAGTTAGTGAATAATTGGATCATGGGGTTTATGGATTCCCTTAATTTGATAGATAATTTGACCATGGGGGTCATGGATTCCCCTAAGTTTATGTTCAACCAAAATGGCATAATGATATTAGCTTGCACACGTAATTCGTATTACGTTGCCTACGGTATTTTCATTATTGGATGGTCCTTTTTTTAATAAACTATAATGTGTAAATATTTTAATTGGGATTAAAAGGGGTTGTGTAGATAAGACATGAAGGTGGAGGTATTGAGGGACAGATACTAGATACCCATATTTTCCAGTGTGAGGGTTGGTCTTTATGATCGTGTGCTTGTGACATACTTTAAACATTTTTATTCTTATAGGCTAAGAGTTATGGATTCCCTGGCCTTTCTCGATACCTGATTTATGTAGCTAACAAGTACTGGGACCCTTTCAGTAGGTTGAGAGCTTGACCCATATAGACCATGGGTATAAATGATGGATTGAGCTGCATAGTCCAGGTTAATTTTTTAACTCTCGTGCTAAATTCCCTATCACGACATATTATATATATTTTTATTATTGTGTATATATGGTTTTGAAATGATTTTTTACTAATTTATCCTAGCATTATTTTATCTTTCCCTGAATTACTTACTAGCGCTCACCCGACTAACCATCCTCGAATGTTGTATCCCTACAAGATTCCGGGTCCAAAAACACCTTTGTTTCTTAGTACAATGGTAGGTGATTTTTTTGATATTTCGTGAGTTAACTTTGAAGTAGTGAGCTTCCATATTCCGAAAAACCCTCATTTTATGGTCTTGTCCTTACTTATGTCTTAGACTATTTTGTTGGGTTTTTGTCTATGGCTGGGTGCATGTACCGACTTAGGTTGATGTTTGGTTTCTTAGAGGTTCTTTTGGAAAAAGTGTGGGGTGGATTGTGTTTGGATTCTTAGATCCCTCTTGTTATTGATTTCTCTGTCTTATTATATTTGAAACTCAGCCCTATCTTGTTATATATTCAAAACTTATCCGCTGCTAGTTGTCTTGTGTTCTGGTTAATTAGTTAATGAGGGTTTTCTCCGTTCCCTGGTGAACTTGAGATACTCGTCACAACTTGGCCTTGTTTCTGGCCGTTTTAATGTCATAGCTAGTAGGCGCACCTGTACGAACCGTTGCATGTATGTATAAAGTATAGGTGAGTGTGGCAGTTTTATGAGTGAACAAGGGATTATGCTTTTTATTGTTATCTTTATTCGTTGAGTGATTTGTCTTTTCTATTGGATTGTTATATTGGTTCATAAAGGGGACTAGACATATTTGATAATGGTTAAAGGTTGCTTCTTATGTAAAAAAGATGGTATAATAAGGGTTGTTGGGTCATATTAGATTCGTGAGAGGTCTAGCATAATGGTATAAGAAAAAAAACATATTCTTGATGTTATACTTATGTTGTGAATTGAGATGGAATTAGTGTTAAGGACATGTATTGTTGACTTGGTTATGGTTTGAGTCTTGGATTGTTCAATTGGTTATGGTTGATTCTTTAATTGTTGACTTGGACTCTTGTTAGTGGATTTGGCCCGACATGACTTGTACTCTTGTCTAACTCACATTCACTCATTTAATAGAGCTCTTGAATAAGGTTAAGTGTCGTGGACCGAATAGAGGTTGTTAAGTAGTGAACCTGTGTTTGCTTATTTTAGACAATTATAGTTATGTGTCACATATGTCATTTTGGGTCCGCTAAATAACCATACCAGTACACTATTGTTTTCTTGTGCGCTGATACTACATCTACTATTACTTTTTTTCAGTGCATAGCATCTTCTAATGGCTATTACGAAACCTCAGTTGTTATTCCAGTGACTAATTCAAATTCAGGGATACGCTGCATCTTTTGAGCTACTACGGATTCTTCTGGTTATGTTTTCAAGTCCTTTGTTCTGTGCATATTCACATTCTTAGCTTTCAAGGTTTCATATTATATTTGACAGTTCTTTGTAGTTTTTGTACAAAAGACTTTTGGTTTCTAGGGGTTTCTATGAGTACAATGTTTTTCACATTTTTTTATTATGATTATGCTTATTTTGACTTTGATATTATTTTGCGACAATGAATTTAGATTAGTTGTTTTACCTTTTGCTAAGTTTAGTTGGTTCTCCCACCAAAGGGTTAGTATAGGTGTCAGTTGTGATGAATTTGGTTCATGACAAAGATGGTATAGAGCATAGGTTCGTTAATCTTGTTGTACAAAAATAAGTCTAGTAGAGTCTTCCAAAATGGTATGGAAACTTTAGTACTTTTCTTTGGGAGGTTATAGTAATTTAGGAAACTATTATACCTTTCCCTTTCGTTCTATGACTTGGTTCCAATTAGTATTGACCCGACTCGAACCAAGGTCTGGTCATGTTGAGTATCTCAAATCCAATCTAGACAGGAGATCACTCCCAAAACAACTCGCTAACTACCCTACACCCCATGTCGGATGAATCCCAAACATATAACAAAATAAGGCACTATAATTGTAAGGGCATGATAGTAATCTTAAAACAAAAGTCGAAATCCACAACCAATTAACCAACCATTTGAAATCCCAATGCCAATACCAATACCAAGGTTTATACTAATATCGACACCACCCATGCGTCAAGCTGTTTGACAAAGCCTCTAACCAGAATAAAGAAATATTCGATCGGGACATACCCCCAACAATAGCAAAAACCAAATCCAATGAAATAATATAAATGAAAAGAAGTCCATAGCATGAAATGGAACCTTTCGGAGAATAAAAGCTCACTACTTTAATCTAACTCAAAGTTGTCCTTTAATCCAAGTCACTAAGCAGGAGGAATGGTAGAATAGTCGTTTAATGCATCTCTTGGGGATACAACACACGAAGACAAGTAGCAGGGTAAATGCTAACATGTAACTCACGGATAAAGATAAGAAAATGCCATTATTTTAAAACTAAATTAATAAAAATATGCCATCACACAATTATATGTATACATATATCGTGCTAGGATAGAGAACAAGTTTTATCATGTGTTTAAAACCTTAACCTGGGTTAAGTAGCTTGATCGTCCTAAAACCACCCACGGGCTATATGGGCTTATTATCCCCTTATAAACGGTACCTAGTGCATATTAGATGTACGACCAGAGAAAAACAACTTGAGATGACTAGTACATTTCCCAAAATATAGAGTGTGACATCATGCACACAGTTACAAAGACCACCCACACATCAACAAATGTTAGTTTCCACTATTGGTCCCCCGGGACCCCCACCTTCCTTGGCTTTGCTACTTGACCCTCTTTAAGCCAAAATTTAAACTATTTACACATTCCCAACCATTTACCAAGGAGATTGTTAGTTAGGCATTAAACATTGCTATCGTCATACAAAAATTAGAACTTGCAATTTTATTACTTTATGCAATATAAAACATTTAGACACATTAGAATCCACTATTTTTTACTAAACCAAAACCAATTATAATCAAACCACGGAAACCAATGCCTTTCTAAAACCACATGAAACCAACAAAAACCATTTTATGTTCCATTTACTATTTATGTAATGCAACAGTTCTAAGAATAGTTAAAACATGTGACAAAATCATTATCATTGGAAATTTCACAAGCAAGTTAAGAGAATACCATTAAAAAAACCAAAATCATCAAATTTGGGGCTCAACCATGACCCCTTATTATATCATTATTCCCATCCACCTCATGTGAATAACCATAATTAAAAATAAGGAAAATCCATAATTAAACCATGAGAAACAATATTGATATATGAAAAAGTAAAACCCCAACTTTAATTTCAAAACCCTAACAAAACCATGAAAACCATACATTTAAACACACACCTTAAGTAAAATGACAATGAGGTAGGAGTAACATGCTTTAGACAACAAGAAGTACGGAGAGAAATCACCCTTGAAAGCCTTAATTGATTATCTTGATGAAACCCTAGCCTTTTCCTTGAAACAGTGTTTGAGAGTGATTTTTAAGAGTGCTTGATTTATGATAATATGTTAATGAGGTACCAAAAGGTTAATTGATGTGTGAGAAGATGCTAACATATTTGAGGCTTTTAACTCAGAATAATTGCAAAGTCTTAAGCAACTTTTGTTAGTTTTTATTGTTTTTATTGTGTTAATATAGATGTGAGTGATAGGGGAGGAAACAAAAGGAAATAAGAACAAATCAGTTAGAATCTGGTGCAAATAAGATGAAGTAAAGCTATCGACATTTTTGAAGCGCCATCTGATATCTGAAAGGCTATAAAAGTCACCGTCAAGCGTACATAGAATCTAAAGAATTAAAATAACGTGTGACGGCCATTTTGAAGCACCGTCACAACTGTTATAAGGCATCAAAATTGTCGTCAACTCAAAGCAGAACATGATGACTTCCAATGAAGATGTGACGACTTTTTCACGTACCTTCACTTAATTGACACGCCGTCAGATTTGATTTTAGAAGACTCAGAAGATAAAAATTCACTGGAATCTTTGACGATATCTTACAGACATTGTCAGACGTCTGATACACCATCAAGATCGTCATCGACTATTCCAAAGAGAAAACTGAAATCTTAATTTTTGTTTCCTTATTTAGAATTTACTATTTAAAGAGTTGTTTGAGGGTTTTCAAAGGATCTTTTTTTGGATTTTATCATTTAGAATCTATCAGACAATTAACTCGGAGGGTGGCACATAAAATTGCTTTATCTTTTTCATCATATATTTTTCTTGTTTTCTTTCAAAAAACTTATCAACTATTGTGGGTTTCTATCTTGTGATTGAATTGAAGAAATAATTTATTGGGCTTCATCCATCAGTAAGATTATCCATATTACAATGAATTCAACTTGTTATTTTGTTCATCAAATCATGAGCGGCTAATTTTACTAGCCCGAGTTATGGGATCCATGGATTAGGGTTTGATATGATGCTAGGTATTTAAAGGATTCAAAGAGTAGTAGGACATCTTGAAATTATGTTGCTTTAACTTGAAACTATTGGTTGCAAACAATAGGTTATGCCTTAGTCTTACTTGCTTTTAACATAGAAATAAACTAGAGGACTTGAATTATCAATAGGGACTTGGAAGCTACCAACATTCTTTTTAATGATTGATAGCATAATTAGATTAATCTACCTGAGATAAAATCCTACTAGAAATAGATAAGTTATCTAAGTTTGAGAGAATTAGATAATAAATTGTCTAGTCAGGTCGAGAGATATGTCAGATAGTATCGGCGTCAGAGATATTCTGTTGTTTCTACTTACCGCAAGAGTCTTAAGAATTACCTAGTATATGCAAATTCTTAAAACCCTTGGTGAACTCTGGTCTCCCATTTATCTGGGTTACAAACACTAAAATATTGAAAGTGACATTTGACTCTCTGTGAAACTTAAACCCCCATTTTTGAAAACAGTAAACTACCAGTTAAGTATTTCATAAACAAATCGAAGTTCACACCCTATTCCCTATGGGATTCGACCCTAACCAAGTAAGATTTTATATTGACAATGATCGCTTACACCCATTCAAGAGTATAGTTTGAGCTTTATAAAAAATGGCGCCGTTGCCGAGGAATACGATTGTAGACTAAAAGTTTATGCGTAAAAATTTACTGATAGTTAAGTTTCCTTGATGTACTTTTATTTTTTGTTTTTGTCTATTTTAGGTGTTGTGTTGTTTAAGCCAAAAACAAGAAGCTTCGTAGAATCACTATTACCAATCAACCCAGAACCTCAACTGATAGGGAGAATGGATGACCAATAGGGAGCAAGAGACTAGCTGCTTTTGCCAGAGCTCAGGTGAATGTGCATAATTTATATCTACAAGCATATCACCAGAACCCTGATGATGAATACTTGGGTGATGAGGAATTGATAAATCCTCACAACCTAAGGAGACCTAAGCAAGTTGTTGCACCAATGCAGGAAAACATCAATAAAGGTCGTCCAGTCCGAGGAAGATATAGTCAACAACCTATTCACTATAAGGCTGATGAAGATGAGAAGGAATGGACAGAGCTGATGCAATGGGTCCTATCATTCCTCCACCGTTGGCACCAGGAGCAAAATTTAGCATAACAAGTACCATGATCTAACTCTTAAATATGAAGGGGTTATTTAGAGGCTTGCCTGGTGATGATCCGAACATGCATTTGGTGAACTTCACCACCATTTGAAAATACTTTGACAATCTGGGAGTGAGCCTGAATGTGATCAGGTTGAGGTTGTTTCCATTGTCTCTGTTTGGAAAGGAAATAATATGGTTGAATGAACTAGAGCCTGATTCTATAAATAACTAAAAATAGTTGAATAATGTGTTCCTAGAATGGTTCTTTCCACCCTCCAGAAGGGTACAATTAAGGTATGAAATTAGTAACTTCAGACAGCTCCCGATTGAAGCATTACACGAAACCTGGAAAAGATTTAAGAAGAAACTTGCTTAATGTCCGAACCACAATATCATGGACTTGCAATTGATGGAGACTTTGTACCGAGTTTTCAACTCTGTGACAAAGCCAATTGTTGACAACGCTGCAGGTGGTTCGTTCATTGAACTCTCTTTTCTAGATACTTCTGACATGCTGAATAAAATGACCAAACATAGTTGGGCTTGGCACAATAGGGATTCTATGGTGGCTAGTCTGACTGTTGCTGGTGGTATAACACCAGAGCAGGGTAGAAGGGATGAGAAGCGAGATTAGGACATGGCCTATTTAAAGAGGCGGATGGACTTTCTATCCAAGCACTTTCTATCCGGTAAGACTAAATGGTTAAAGCAATGGAATCTCAGGGTACTATTTCTGTAGGTGCTGATGTAGAGGCAATTTATGTATGTGAGAATTAGAGGGGTTTCTGAGGCAACAACCAAGGGAACCAAGGTCGGACTTTCTATGACAAGCCTTATTATAAAGATAGGGGGCAGGGACACTGGAGAAGCAATAGTGACAGAAGTAGTTTGTATGTTCCTCTTGGAAGTCGGGATATTACAACAACTACTTCTGGCAACATATCCATGGAGGATGTAATTGAAAAGCTCTTAAAGGGAGATGAAGCTACCAACTCGGGGGTAAGAACTATGAAGAGTGAGTTTTATACCGTCAGTCAGTTGGTTAGCTCACACTCTGCTTCTATTAAGCAGTTGGAGCAACAGATGAGCCAACTTTTGGCTACACTGAACCAGAGAAAAACTGGTACTCTACCTAGTGATACTGCTCAAAAGCTACGGACTGATGGCTCTTGTATAGTGATTATCACTCAAAGTTCTAAGATTTTATATGGCCCTTCTATGGGAAAATTTATGGGGAATAAGATAAGTGTTGATGAATCAGAAGAAAGAAATGTAGTGGAGTCTGAGAAGCTGGATGGTTTTGTTGATATTTCAGAGAAAGAATACAAAAAAGAAGGGGAAATGGTATTGAAAGAAATGCCAAGACCACCACCTCCCTTTCCTCAGATATTGAGGAATAAAGCAGATAACAAAAAATTTAGAAAATTCATGGCAATACTGAAAGAACTGACAGTGAATGTGCCATTGATGGAGGAACTTGAGCAAATGCGAAACTATGCTAGATTTATGAAGGAATTGTAAACAAAGAAGCGGAAGGTAAGTTGTGAGCTAGTGGAAAACATCCACCACTTTAGTGTTGTTTCCTCACAATCCTTAGTGCAGAGAAAGCCTGACCCTGGAGCATTTACTATACTGTGCACAGTTGGGTTCATGAAGTTTACCAAAGCTTTATGTAACTTAGGATACAGTATTAATCTGACGCCACTTGATATCTACAAGAAACTTGGATTAGGGGAGCCTACCCCCACAAGGATGCATATTGTGATGGTAGACGGATTGGTGAAATGACCAGTTGGTATATTGCATGATGTGCCAGTAAAGGTGGATAACTTTATTCTTCCTTCAGATTTTGTGATATTTGATTTTGAGGTACTCATAATATGGGGTAGACCACTGTTAGCCATGAGAAGAGTACTAGTTGATATAGAGCTCAATGAGCTAAGGTTCAGGTATGGAAAATGGAGGCCAGATTCAATATGCATCCTCCTATGAAGCAAGTGGAGGAGATAAATATATTCTCGGTTGTGGATATATTCTCATAAAATGGTAATGAGGTATCGATATGGTATCTTGATGAAGTTTGAGTAGTCGAGATAACAAAGTCATTCTGCAATGTTAAATTAGTCATTGTTTGGGAGGCAACCCAAAGTTTTAATTTTGTTGCACTAGTGTAGTTAATTTTTATAGCTAAAAGTTGTACAATAGAGGTAAACTGGTTGCAGTCAACTTGAAAAGGTTGACGTTAATTTTGACGGGATGTCATAAATATGACAATCCATGAGAAATATTGTCAAAACAATAAAGTCAAAGCCTTATATTGTTAAGGATGACGGCAATGCTAAAGCACCGTACGATCTCTGACGGGCCGTAAAAACTACCATCAAATGAGTTGGGCCCAGTTTAAATATTTGAGCTAGCCCGGCCCAACAACAGCTAGTCACGTTCCCACGTACTATAGATACTTTTTTTTTAGTTTTGGTTTTCTTTCTTTAGTGAATTATTTCCCTTCCTTTTTTAAAGTTATTTCCATCTAAGGCAAAATTTTAAAAATTTCCTTGTAAGTTGAAACTTGAGAGTTAAGCCAAAAAACCTTCCCTCTCTCTTATTACAGTCTTCTCTCTCTCACAATTCTAAGTGCTTGAAGTACATCAGCTAAGATTCGACATTCAGGTATGAGAAAAACATCAATTTCTTATTTCTTTGGAGAAATTGTGAACTACAAGAAACCTTGGTTTCAAAAGAATGATCTGAACCTATCAACATGTTTTAAGCTCCTTCAAAAACTAGGGTTTGTAGGGTCATGCGGTACAACTTCATTGAAATTTCAGTTGAATCACATGACCTAAGTTGAAATTGAGAATAATGGTAGAAAAAATCAAGTAAAAAGGAATTGGATGTGGTAATTTTGAGGGACGACAACTTTTATGGCCTTGAACCTATGTGACGGCTTTTCAAAAATACCGTGAAATGTTGGGAAATATTGTAGATTATGGATAGGGTTGACGACACCATTGAAGTGCCGTTACACTTGTGACGGCAAATCAGAAAGGCCGTCAAACCTTCAAACTAAAAGCTGTAATGAGATTAAACTAAGGTGATCCTTTTCTTCTCTTTTTTGATTATGGACACTAATTGAGGATTTCTATGTTGTTGCAGAACTGATCATGAAACCCAAGAAGAATAATCAAACTACGCAAAAAAAAGTGGCTAAAGAGAGTGTACCTCGGCAACTTATCAATGAGGACTCTGATTATGAAGACGATGAACCATTGCTCATATGGACTAGAAAGATGGTTGGTTCAGAGACACCACTTCCACCTAAGCCTATTGAGGCGGAGGATACTGATGATACTGAGGTTACAAGCTCATCTGAGCAAGAATTGGTGGAACAAGGATTAGAACACAATAAAAAGGAGTCAGAGAATACCGAACAAGAATCTGAAAATGAGGGTTTTGAGAAGCCTACAGCTGAAGAAACTGAGTCTCAATTACCATCATCGGAGCAACAAGGTGATAAGGATTCTCCAGTACGGGGAACTTTGGTGAAATACAAAAACCTGGAGATTAGGAACAATGTGAGATGGAAAATCCCTGGAGCTGAAACAATCTTTTGGTATAGACATCGCAAAACAAATCGAAGGAGTGCTCGAAGGCCTATTTTAAAGGAGAAGAAGATTATCACTACAGAGTTGATCAGATACCCTGAGGCGATGCAAAAACTCAAGGATTATGGCTAGGAGTGGGCTACTAGGGGAAGCGGTGTATACTGTCCTTCATTAGTCTAGGAGTTCTACATGAACTACTAGGCTACGGTGGAAAATATTTGCAAAGAAGGGGATAGAACTTTAGATAAGCCTCTACTGACCAAAGTTATAGTACGTAGAGTGAGGGTGGATGTATCAGACGCCACCATAAATAGGTTTCTTCATGGGCTAGCCTTTGTCCAACGAGCCACGTCACCTACCTTCTATGCCCAGTTGAAGCATCGAGAAAATCAGTGTAGATAGCTTGCGACTCTCATAGCAGATGGTGAATCTGAGTGGCTGAATAATCCTGTAGAAAATATAACCAAAGCGTCTCTAAATTCAGAGGAAAGATTTTGGTGGGGTTTAGTAAGGATTTATCTGATACCCACTGAGGGAGACAATATATTTGGGGATGATCGAGCAATATTGGTTACAAGCTTGATAGATAGAACTTCCTTGGATTTCAGAGAAATTATAGCGAAAGAGATCAAGATTTAGCTCACAAGACCCGATGCTGCATATCCATTCCCATGTCTAATTACTAGGTTATGTGAAGCAGATGATATACCTGAAATTTCAGGTATTGATGTTGAGTTACATGCAAAGAAGAAGCACAACCCTATCAGAAAAGATGAAATTCAGATGGTCTTGCAACTTGATCGAGATGCAATTTGTACAGTAGATCCTCCCATCACTGAGACTGTTTTAGCACCAGATGTGGGGGTGCAGAGATCTGAAGCTGTACCACCACCACTAGCATATTCAGCTCAGGTAGACTCAGTGGCTCCAAGTGAGCCAACTACCTCAGTCCCTCCAGCAGCAATAGGTTCTACATTTCAGCTGATTGATATCAGGAAGGTGGCTAGGCAAGCAAATTGGTGCGAGGTAAAACTATAGGCCTTCGCCAAATAGTTTGATGCTACTGTGGATAAAAGAATCAGGGCTACACTTGAACCTTTCATGACTTTGCCTGGGCGGGTGGCAGATCTAGAGAACAGATTCAATGCCTGGGCAAGAGAGATAACAGGTGCTGATCTTACCACTTTTAGGGCTACATTAGACAAGGTGAAGGCTGATGTTGGGATGCAGCAACAACACCAAATTATAGTGCCAACAGGATCAGCCATGCATAATGTAGAGGAAGTAATTCCTATACTTAATCTTACTGCACATTCCCCGAAGAAAAATAAGAAAAAAGGGGAAAAAAAGGCAAGAATAAGAGAGATGAGCCGGATAGTAAAGGGGAGAGAAAAGATAAAAAAATAAAAAAATAAGAAGGTAGATAAGAAAGACTTAGAAATGGTAAGATTGGAGTCACTGGCTGACATGGAGAAATGGAAAGCATCCATCAGAGCTAGGGCTATAGGTGCTTCATCAACCCAGGCTCCATCCATTACAAAAGCAGATGCTACGAGTGGGAGGAAGATAACAGATGATGTTGTAGCTGGGTAGGACACCAAAGATCCATAGGCTTGACTATCTTCAGGTAAATCCTAAACCTTAATGCTTTTCATTTCTTGATTTTAAGTTGAGAGTGTAGCGAAACTATTATTGTAACATGTTCTGTAGATAATTAGGAGTAGTAAAGGAACTTGAGGTAGTTAGCTTGTTTTGTGATTTTTGAGTACCTCTCTAGTGGTCTAATCTGTTGTGTACTGTATGGATTGCATCCATTGTGACCACTGTGTATCTGTTTTTGGCATTAATATGGCAAATGAATAACTTGTAGAAAACAAATACATGAAACGGATGAGTAGTGATATGTAATATACTTATGTACCATGTGCGTGTAAGGTCTTACTCAGTTTTCAGTTTGCGTTGAATCCAAAACTTGCCCAGTTAGTCATGCCATAGTCATAGGATATGCGCTAGGAAAGGATCATAGGCCATTTTTGCATGTTAACCTATTTAGCTTAATTGGCCATCCAATTGTGAATAATATCCCTTGATCCCTTTTTGAGACTAAATAGCCTAGTTCTTTCTTGTATACCTTTCACCATCCCATTAAAGTACAATGAACCTATTTTGGCCCTGGTCCTCCTTGGACACTATTCACATTGACTTAGGCAAATAACCTAAGTTGAGGGTGGCTACTATAGGAGTGCATGATGCAATATGAGTATGAAGAGAGGTAAAACAAGGAAAATGAACAACAAGTTGGGTGCAGTGAAAGAAAATTAGAAAATAGAAAAACTGAAAAAGTTAATCTAATGCTTGAACAGACAACATGCATCTTAAGCATGCTTGACAAATAAAAGAGGGAGGAAAAAAAGGTAAAGAGTTGAAACCCTGAGATTGAATGTAGTTCCAAGGAGGTGTAGTCACTATGAAATACCCATGAATATCATACCACCCCTAGCCTACATTACAAGTTCTAGGAAAGCCCTATATTGATCCTAACTGACTTGTCTGAAGACTTAGGTACTGACTATAAGGGCAAGCATATGGCATTTGATGCGCAATGTTGGAACTTCGTTCTGAGAGAGAGTCTTATGTACATCCCTATGTCTATACATGTGAATCTAAGTGATAAAAGTGATTCCGTTGTTGTGAGGGCACACTTGGTATGTTGCTAATAACTACTTTGTTCGGATAATGTAATTTGGGAATGTGCTAGGTTGTTATAGCTGATATTCTTGCCATATCTAGATACTTGTGAGTTACATGGTCGTTTTCAAATACTAGAAATAGTTGATTTTACTTTGATTGATCATGGAGATGGTGCATATATTCTGACCTGATAAGAGTAGTTAGCTAACGAATTATACTTTGTATACTCCTAGTTATGTTTTGGTTGCTTGAGGACAAGAAATTATTTTAAGTTGAGGGTGTTGATGTGTGAGCAGATGCTAAAAAATTTGAGGCTTTTAACTCAGAATAATTGCAAAGACTTAAGCAACTTTTGTTAGTTTTGATTATTTTTACTGTGTTAATGCAGATTTGAGTGATAGGGGAGGAAACAAAAGAAAAGAAGAACAAATCAGTTAGAATCTGGTACAAATAAGCTGAAGTAAAGATGAAGACATTTCTGAAGCACCGTTAGATATGTGAAAGGCTGTCAAAGTCACCGTCATGTGTACAAAGAATCTAAAGAATTGAAGTGACGTGTGACGACCTTTTTGAAGTACCGTCACAACTGTGATAAGGCATCAAAATTGTCGTCAACTCAAAGCAGAACAAGATGATTTCCAATAAAAATGTGACGACATTTTTCACGCGTCACCACTTAATTGAAACGCGCTTAGATTTTTCGTCAGAAGACTCAGAAGATAAAAATTCACTTGAATATTTGACTATATCTTATACACGTCATCAGACGTCTGACAGCCGTTAAGATTGCCGTCGACTATTCCGAAGAGAGAACAAAAATCTTAATTTTTGTTTCCTTATTTAGAATTAACTATTTAAAACTCGTTTGAGGGTTTTGAAAGGACATTTTTTGGGATTTTTAAGATCGAGAATCTATCAGACAATTAACTCAGAGGGTGGCATGTAAAATTGCTTCATCTTTTTCATCAGATATTTTTCTTATTTTCTTTCAAAACACTTATCAACTATCTTGGGTTTCCATCTTGTGATTGAATTCAAGAAATACTTATCCGGTTTCATCCATCAATAAGTTTATCCATACTACCATGAATTCTACTTGTTATTTCATTCATCAAATCATGAGCGGCTAATTCTATTAGCCCGAGTTATGGGATATATGGATTAGGGTTTGATATGATGCTAGGTATTTAAAGGATTCAAAGAGTATTAGGACATCTTGAAATTCTATTGCTTTAACTTGAAGCTATTGGTTGTAAACAAAAGGTTATGCCTTAGGCTTATTTGCTTTTAATAGAGAAATAAACTAGATGATGTGAATTATCAATAGGGGCTCGGAAGCTACCAACCTTCTGTTTGATGATTGATGCCATAACTAGATTAATCAACCTGAGATAAAATCCAATTGGAAATAGATAATTTATCTACTTTTGAGAGAATTAGATAATAAATTGTCTGGTGAGGTCGACAGATAAGTCAGATAGTATCATCGTTAGGGATATTCTACTCTTTCTACTTACTTCTAGAGTCTCAAGCATTACCTAATATCTATCAATTCCCAAAACCCATGGTGAACATAACTCTGGTCTTCTATTTATCTTGGTTACTAATACTAAAATATTGAAAGTGATAATTGACTCTATGTGAAACTTAAACCCCCATTTTCGAAAACAGTGAACTACAACTAAAGTATTTCGTAAACAAATCGAAGTTCACACCCTATTCCCTATGGGATTCGAGCCTAACCTCATTGGGTTTTATATTGAAAACAATCACTTACACCCATTCAAGAGTGTAGGTTGACTGTTATCATTAATTAAGCCATGGCCTCAAAGGGAGTTAAAAGTGGAATTGTCCAGAATGCTCGCAACTTAAAACTGTAAAATGTCATAGGTGGTTAAGAGTTCACCCCCGTGACTCATGACCACAACATATGACACGTACCATCGACTTGTCACTAAGAAAGTGAGTTAGACACCCACACACTGTCAACCATATGACGCTGTCATGACCCGAGGCTACATAAGTGACCCTAAGCTTACCCATGGTCTGGTACCTACTTTGAGCACTAACTAAAATGAAATATACAGATGATAAACAGATAAAGTACTATCAACAGGAATAGCAAAATATATAAAACTGTATGCCTTAAGTATCTGATAAATAGTGGAAACTAGACCATCTATTGAAAATAACTAATAATACTGAAAACTAAATAACTATCTAATAAACCGACTATCTGAAAGCATTTGAACATCATGAGGAGTTGATTGGACAAACCCCCAACAAACTCCGAATGACAAAAATAAACAAAAAATAGAAATAACTATAAAAGAACATCATGTCCTTAATAAAAAAAGACTCACCACTACTACTGCTGAATAATGTTAAGCTGTCTAAGAACGATTGAGAAACCGAGCATCTAAACCTATGTTATAAGACAACATAGCACAAAGGAAAAGTATGAGATCGGTACTTTGACTGTACTGGTATGTGAGATAAGGACTGACTAAAATATATGAAATAACTAATCAAGAATTAATGAACTTGTAACATGTGAGAATGCAAGACAAAGCATAAACATGTTTCTGAGATAATCTGTAATATGAAAGATTGAAATTTATATAACTGAATAACTAAAAATTTATATGCATGGTCAAGTAAACCTAGGTTGAGATACCCTAAATACTGATTGAAATTATGGGAGATATTATGTAACTGACATGCCATAATCTAAGCTGATCGGGGTCCAACCTGGTACCCTAGTTGGAGAGGAGTCAGTACCTTGTTACGGGCACGAACAAATGGCTATGTGGATCAATTAAATTAGTGTCCCAAAAGACTAAGGAGTCACTATCTACTGGAAGGTGCTCTTATGAGATATTTGTCAACTCTTAACTGGCAGGAAGACAACTCAAACCTATGCTGTCTATGTAGTTTTGGAATGTCAGAGATCGTTACCAAGGTTCACCCCCAATACTAGAAAGTGAGCCTCCATCCCTGGGTTCACCCGATGCTAAATTCTTCTCCCAACTGAACTGACTCTGGTACTGACTTAAGTTCAATGAAACAAAACAACCGATAGTACTCAACATGATCATAACAACTGAATAAATAATAACATTCATTGTTTAACTGAATCATTACTTGGAAGGTATAAAATGTAAGCAAACACATGGGTATAGGGTGCTCATAACCCCCATAACTAAATTATTACCAAATTCGATAAAAATGATAAAACAATGATATAACATCATAGTTCAAAGACAAAAAACATTAGACATTTAATTAACTAAGTGAGAAGCATGAACTTGAACATAGGAATGTGTTAAACATAAGTAAACAACATGGTTACATGGTTTAATTCATACTTTGTGGATTTAAAATGAAATCAATAGAACATAACATGGAAATTGGAATTCAAACCATGAAATAGCCTAATTCAGATAGAAACACATGTATACATTACTTGTATTTGAGTAAATAGGAAGTTGATGGATTAGATTCATATGTTTCACAAAATATTTCATAAAATAGTTTAAGATTCATACTTTTAAATTGAAATAGTATTTTTAGGCTCAACGGGTGAAAGGAGCCCATTGAATAATACCCCACATACCTAAAGTAGAAACTTTGGAGAAATTTCTTGAAGTTTTTCCCATTTTTGAGAAAACCTTAACTGCTTGGGGAAGAAAGGAAAAACCACTCCTTTGATTTATTTCTGATGAAATTAGAGATTGTTATGTGAATTAGGGCTTTGGGACCTTTTACACTACCCGTTGCAAAGACAAAATAATATAGGTTTGTCTTTTAATGGAGTGGAGAAAGACATAAAGTCCCCTAGAAAAATATGAAGAAAAATGCATCCGTAGTCAATTTGAGTCTACCTTACGAATTATATGTTAGGATATGACTAGATTGCTCTACTTGTAAGCTGGGCAAAATCTAAGAAGCACATACTGGTCTTGATACGAGATGTAATTATAACTCGTATGGTGTCTATACAATAGGATATAGTCACTTGTAATATGAATAGACAACTAAAGGTACCGACACTATAATTCTTATGAATTTTCTCCATATGAGTCATACCCTACATATAACTCGAGACCCCCCTCTTCTATCCTAGACAGATCCTCAATGGGTCTATACTGTAGTCCTTACAACTAGATCCATATGAATCGTACCCCTCTTGATGACTTATAGGGGTCAGTTCATATTTCCAATAAAATATCCACCATGTTACAATGACTTAGGTAGGAGTCTAACATACAACTCGTATGATGGGGTACGACTGAGGGTCATGAATCGTATGTTCCGTAATGACTTCAAAACTTGTTGCATTATAATATCTCCCCTTTTGGAACATTCTTCCTCAAATAACATTGGTTAGACTGAGAATACTAAGGTAACTAAGATCATATACTAAATGTGCATGACTTAGAAAATGATTAAATAACTACGTCAGAAGCATGTTATATGAAATGATCTAATTTAGTGAATGCATGCAATGACATGAGAATGGTTAAATACCTAAAATAGAGAATGAAGAAGAGTTAATCTATGGAAAATTGTTACCTCAAGATATGTCTAAATTTGCAGAGAAAAGATGAGGGTACTTGGCTTGCATATCTACTTCTGTTTCCCGAGTAGCTGCCTGAACAGAATAATTCTACCATAGAACTTTAAGTACAGTGACGTCTTTGTACCTAAACCTACGAATCTTAAAATCAAGGACCTCAACTTGAATCTCTTCATAGGAGTGACCATCACATACATTCACACACTCTTAGGGTAAGATTAAAGCTATATCACTGATATAATTCATTAATAAGGAGACGTGAAACACTAGATGTACTGATGCCAAATCTGTAAGCAACTCTAACTCATAAACTACCTTCCCAAAATGGCTAAAAATATCTACATGGTTAGTAACATAATGAGGACTGAGTTTTCCCTTCTTGCCATTCCTCTTCACTCCTTTCATAGGCAAAATCTTTAAATAAACCAAGTCACTAACATCAAACTAAAGATCTATTCTCCTCACATATGCATAAGATTTCTGACAACTTTGGTCTGTCGTTAGCCTCTCTTGAATAAACTGAATGTTCTCCATTGCCTCAAATACGAAATCTAGCCCTTTTAATGTAGCCTCACCTACCTCAAACCAGCTAATAAGAGATCTACACCTCCTCCCATATAGTGCCTCAAAAGGATCCATCCAAATATTTGAGTGGTAACTATGGTTATAGGCAAACTCAGTCAAAGGTAAGTGGTCATCCCAACTTTTTTTAAAATCTGTTACATAGGCCCTCAGCTTGTCCTCTAAAGTTTTAATGATTTTTTCTTCCTGACTATCTTTCTGAGGATAAAAGGCTATACTTAGATGAACTTAGGTACTGATACACCAAAATCACACCTCTCTTACGTGAGGGTAAGCGGTCGTTGTCAAAAATATAACCCAACTAGGTTGGGGTCGAATCCCATAGGGAATATAGTGTTAATTAAGTTGTATACATATTAGTTTACTTTTAATCGTTTGTTTCTGTAAAATAAATAGGGGGATTTGAGCCAGTTCACAAATTAATGGTTTCGGTTTAACAAGACAAAATATGTGTAGTAGTATTAAAATTCAAACAAATAGCAAGCTAGGGTCATGTTCACCTTGTAGTTTTCAATACTTTCTAACTATGGGATTTACAAATTCATACATGCATCGTGCTTACAGAGAAACATACTGTATTTAATAACATAATCGTAGTGTTTCTCAACCATCAAGGACAAATTCACTTTAATTCTCTCAAATCAAAAGCGTTTACAAAAAATAATACGAAATCTCCAAGTAATTAATCCTTCTAAGGCATTAACATATGAAATAGGGGTTGGTAATCCTATTTTCTTGTCACTACTCTCTTTTTCGAACATCAACCTTTCTTTCGAACAAGTTGCATTTTAAGGCATATCCTCTATGTTTGCAACCACGAGAATTCAAGATAAGCGAAGTGAGTATGATGTAGACAAATCAATGCATAATGAATTCAAAACCCAAATAATAGATTGTATGCTACAAGGCTTCCATAACCCTAACTAATAAATTTAGCTACTCATGAATAAAACAGAAATTAAAATAGAAATATTCATCGCACCAAAAACTATAGAACAATCTTAGTGTACGATTAGTGAAAATAATAGAGAAGAAACATTTTCTCACTCTCTCCCCAAGCTAAGCCGCCACTCTCCTTTCAAAAACTAATATAGAATAACTCAATAATGAATAAAAATTCCGCATTAAGCCGTTTAATAATGTTTTCTCTCATAATTGCCTTCTATGTCCCTGAACTAATTATAAATGACAAACTAGTCTTGGATATAGTTTCTAGGTTCCACATTTGGTGAAGACTGCTACTCTCTCTTGTGTTAGATGCCATCCGCATTCCATAGTCACATTATGTCTTCATCTACCTCATTAATACCTAAAATCATGCTAATCACATCGGTTAGAATAATTACATAGAAATAGAGTAAAAAAATAAGAAACAAGGCATTTTGTTCTCTAAACTTAACTAAAACATGGATAAGTTATGGTGCTTAGGATTATAAATACACCCAAGATCACCACCTCACACTTAAAGCTTTGTTCATCCTCGAACATCATATCCCATTATGCATACTACACAAGCCTTGGCACCCACAAAGGATGACAAGATGCTCAAATAGGCTCACACAACAATTATGAACAAGAGGTAGATTCAGGAATCATTACTAGAGACAACCTACCCTCAAGAATAGAATCATTTAGTTGGCAATTTCATACAAACCATCTAAGCGAAGAAATCATATAAATTACCCAACGTTCATCAACCATGTGCCCTCACAACAAGAAAGTTACCTATAATCACTCTCAATCATGCAATTTCTAACTAAATGGGTACAAGAATCAAGTTACGCTCACTCTCATAAAGAATTCTCAAATTACAACTGATGACCATATGCTTGCCCATAATATAATACTTCACTAATATCAGAATGCAAAGATTAGGATTAAATAGGTCTTTTATGGGTTGTAATGTAGGCTAAAGGATGGGTAGGAAATATTTTGGCCTGAAATAGTAACTATCTTCCCTAAGAGCTTTAATACACTACATTATGCAATTAAGACCAATTTCCAACAACCAACTTCCATTTCTGCTATCTTCATAGATTTGCTTTTTGCCCCTAATCATTAAGCTCAATTAATAACACTATGGCGGGAGTATGCAACCCATTCAAATATATTTTGTACACCCTTTTCAGGTTACACACCTCTATAATAGCCACCCTCAACTTAAGTTATTTACCTTTGTTGAGGTGTACAATGTCCAAGAAGGACCAGGGCCAAAAAGGTTCATTGTAACATGTCCAAGATAAAATTTGAAGACTTTTATAATAGGCTATATATGAGGATAATAGAAGAACAAGCTAGCTAAGATAATGTACAAAGGTAGGTCACAAGAAGGTATGAACAATGGCTATTAAAGAAATACCTAAATCATCTCCTAAACTCACAATCTTTATTTCGTTATGCACACACAACAGGCAAGTTCTAGCATCAGTTGTAATAAGGAATATACAACATTCTTACACACTCATGCCACATGGTCAACTCAATTAGGAGCATTATAGATTCTCGACCCAACAATTAAATAAATTCAAATAAAATCAACAATCACAGTAAGAGTCACAACTAGAGCCTAGGTATTTCAAACGTAATGATCCATCACATACATATATTATAATGTCATGTGATCCAGAAGAACAGTTACATGTAATTAAATGACTAATTTTATCTTAAGATAGACATCATCCATCCATCATCAAGAAAAACACCTAATTATGACTAAATAGAATAAACATCTAACAAGAAATAAAATAAACAAAATAACTAAGCCTATCACGGAAGAATGCTAAGGAGAAGGTACTATTGTCTTACAAAACAAGTAGAAAAGTAACCAGCCACCCCACACTCAAGTTTAGCACTGTCCCCGGTTCAAATAAAAAGATAAAGAACCTGGATAGTAGTACTCCTCATCCACATTAGGAGTCATGCCACCTGCATTGAGATCATCATTAGAGCCACTTTTCCTGTGTTCATCATATCATCCACGTCAGCCTCACATAATAAAACTAACTACAATTAAGATGAAGGTGGTGAAGTCATCACCCCACACTTAATTTGTTAGTATAAACCAATTAAGTGTTATTATCGGGTACTCAGACTTCCCCGAGATACACTTTGGTATAGTGTACCTACATTATTCGCAATACAATTTCCTGTCTTCAATTCTCCCAATTCTATTTCAATGAAGCACTTTTTAAAAAGAATCATGCTCTACACTTTCAACCATACAAAAATATACATAACACCATCACTTTCACAACATCGCCATGGCCAAAATTTAATTACTAATCCTTAAGAAATCAATTAACTATAACATAGAGTCACAATAACTAAGGATTAAAAAAAGTAAAACTTACCTCGAAGATGGAAGATTAGTGAAGAACAAAGAGAATCATGAGAGCTCAATATTGGATGGCTTAAGGGTGAAATAAGGATGAATTTGAGCATTTAGTGTGTGAAGTTTATTTGACAAATGAAAATTTGGGTCGAGTTGACCCAAGTTAAGTTGGAAGTTGGGTTTTAGGCTTATTTGGACTAAGTGTGCAATACACACCTTATCGCACAACTGAAAGTGTGCGTCGCATACATTGTCAAACAGTTGGGACAGTGAGCCTATGCAAAGAAGTGGGGGACGCACTACCTATCATAAATATCAAGGTGTGCATCGCATAAGGTATCATAGACTTAAGGCAGTGGGCATATACGGCTAGGTATGTGACGCATATCTTATCACACATGTTAACATGTGCGACGCATAAGTTATCACTCAGATCAAGGTGTGCGACGCATTATGCATCTCATAGTTGGTCTAGTAAGCATGTGCGATAGGATGTGGGGTGCACTCTTGGTCGCACACATGAAGATGTGCGATGCACACATGCCCTCGTTTTGCCTGGTATGAAGAAATACACCTATTCTAAGTGCTAAATGATACCCTTACCAAGATTCAAGTGAAATTGAGTACCATACCTAATAGTACACTTAAAATCCGACACTATGCACATCATTTTTCATATGAGGCAGTGGGAAAGGTCCATACTACGGGGTTTTCATACCTATACCCCCATCGAGGTTAGTGGCGACCTTCGGAATTAGGTCTTTCAGCTCGATCCCTATGCTACCATCATAGACCTCATTAAAAGTCACAAAATAAAGCCTCACGGCGAAACTTTTTGAGTTGGTTTAACATAATTTGAGGCACAACTCTAATGCAAATCATACTTGAGCCTTACATATTCGACCACTCTAACTAACCCATAAAGTTCCCATCACTCCTAAACATACCACCTTTGATATAGCTCAATTCCAAATCAAATTTGGTACTAATCTCCTTCTTAGTACTTCATGCACGTACACTTACTCAAAAATAACAAAAATGATTAGAAAGATGGGTTACCTCCCACCAAGCGCCATAGTTTCGGTCGTGGCTCGACTCTTTTTTCTAGATTTTTGTTTAACATGATAAAGTGAAAATAAAATCATGGGTTGCCTCCCATATAGCGCCTGATTTAACATCGCGGCACGACTCGATTATCTTGAATACTCAGACTTTATCAAGATACATCGATGATACCTTTTGTACCTCATTTGTTGGATCAAGACAATGTTTTATTCCTAGTCCAACCACTTTGAAGTCACTCACATCCTTGTTTGTAAGTTCAACCAAAATAGCTATGGTCTCCACAATAGACCTATCCTTAACAGGTATATCTCGCTTATTTTCATAGAATACATCAACAATCGAGAAGACACTCATCTCCTTTTGTTGTTTCATAGACCAACATACTTCAAATCTAACTTCTTTCTCGTTGAGCCTAAATTTCAGCTCATTCAGCTCCATGTCAACTAACACTCTCCTAGTTTCTATGAATGGCCTACCAAAAATTATGGGTACTTCAATGTCCACTTAGCAATCAAGAATTACAAAGTCAGCAGAAAATATCAAATTCATAACTTTTAGAAATACATCATGTAGAATCCCAATCGACCTTTTTACTGATCTATCCACTGTTAGAAGTTGCATATTTGTAGGTGTAGGATCTCTCAAACCTAGTTTCTTGAAATCCATTAATGGCATAAGATTTATACTTTCCCCAAGATCATAAAGGGCCATTTCAAACTTTAGCAATCCAATCGTACATAGAATAGTAAATGCTCCCGGATCAGCTATCTTTTGGACATTAGATCTTGTAGCAATAGCACTACAATAATGAAGATTGTCTACCATTTCATATCTCACAGTCCTTTTCTTTGTCAGTAGGTCTTTCATTAACTTAGCATATCCGGGCATCTGTTCCAGTGCTTCAACTAAAGGCACATCTATTATCAACTGCTTCATCTTAGCCATAAATTTGCTAAACTTGCCATTATCTTCTTTCTTCTTTAACCATTATGGAAATGGGGGTGGTGGCCTTGGGATTTTAGTTGGAGAAACTTTTACCTCCTTTCTTATACCTTGCTCCATATTACTAACATGCTTCAACTTACTTGGTTCTTCCACTTCCGCACTCTTCTTTTTCAAACCTCCCAACTCCACTGGCACCACTGAAGATTCATTAACCATCTCTCAATCCATTTCAACCGCATCAGTATGAGAGGATGCTTCCAATCTTAAATTAGATAACATATTACCGCTCCTAGTGGTAATGGCCATACACGATCCGTCAGTCCTCGGATTTTGCACGGTATCACTTGGTAAAATCCCATTCTTTCTTTGGTTGAATGCTGTGGATAATTGTCTCATCTGCTGCTCTCGTTGCTTAATAGCAATTGAGTACGAGTTTACTAGTTGACAGTTGGAAGATATGTCACTCTTTATGTAAGCCATATCTTGATCACGCTCCTCTTCTCTCCTATGCTGCCCTGCTGATATTACACTAGACCCAATATTACTTGCCACCATGAAATGTCTAGTATGACAAGCTCTACATGTCTTCGTTATTCTTTCTAACATATCCGCAGCCTCAGTAAAGGTGAGATCCATAAAAGCTCCTCTTGCAGCATTATCCACTATTGGCTTTGTAAGTGAGTTCCAAGCTCTATAGAATATTTCCATCATGTGTTTGTCAGTCATCCTATGGTTTGGGCATTGATTCAACTTTTTTTTAAACCTCGCCCAACCTCATGCAAAGATTTATTGGCCAATTACCTAAAGTTGCTGATCTCATCCCTCAACTGTAGCATTCTGGAGGGCGAAAAGAATGATTATAAGAAAGCTCCTTTCAATTGCCTCCAGTTTGTTATAGAATCAAGAGTCGGTTCATTCAACCACATCGTTGCCTCTCCAGATAGAGACAGTGGGAACAATCTTAGACTTATAGAATTTTGTCCCAGTCCAAGATTATCAAATGACTTACAAATACTGGTGAAATTCACCAAATGTAGATTTGGATCATAACCAAGTAATCCATCAAATAGTCCTTTTAGATTCAGTAGTTTGATCATATTACTAGTGATGTTGAATTTCACCCCAGGAGCTAGTGGTGGTAGAATGATTGCCCTTGTAGATCCAGTTCCCTCTAAATCGTCCTCATCATTGTCAACATCAAACTATGTATCTTGGTGGTCTAGTCATCCTCTGAAGGGATGATTTTAATTTACAGGTGCAACTACCCCTGCTGCACGCCTCCTATTAGATGGGTTAATTAAATCATCATATCCCAGGTCCTATTCATCATGATTAGGTACCCGACCTGGGTTATCTGTATTCTGTAGATTTAAGTGAGCATTAGCTAAAGCGGCTAATCTTTCAGCTTCCTATTTGTTAGCCATTCTTTCAAAGAGATAAGGTTCAAGATTAAAGGGTAATAATGGTTCTCCTGAACTTCTGGTTCGTGGCATAAACAACAATGAGCCTGTAATGAAAAAAAATAACAAATAAATGTAAAATTAGGAAACTTGACTAATATTTAATTAACACACATAAACTCAATCGACAACCGTATTCCCCGACAACGGCGCCAAAAATTTGATATGCCCAATTTATACCTCTCTTATAACAGAGTAAGCGGTCGTTGTCAAATATATAACCCAACTAGGTTGGGGTCGAATCCCACAGGGAATATGGTGTTAATTAAGTTATTTCTAGATTAGTTGACATTAAATCATTTTTTTCCATAAAATAAATTGGGGTGATTTGATCCAGTTCACAAATTAATGGTTTCGGTTTAACAAGATGAAATACGTGTAGTCGTATTAAAATTCAGAGAAATAGGAAGCTTGGGTTATGTTCACCTTGTAGTTTTTAATACTTTCTAACTATGGGCTTTACGAATTCATACATGCATCGTGCTTACAGAGAAACGCATTGTATTTAATTACATAATCCTAGTGTTTCTCAACCATCAAGGACTAATTCACTTTTTTTCTCTTAAATCAAAAGCGTTTACCAAAAATAATACGAAATCTCCAAGTAGTTAATCCTGCTAAGGCATTAACATATGAAATAGGGGTTGGTAATCCTATTTTCTTGTCACTACTCTCTTTTTCGAACATCAACCTTTCTTTTGAAAAAGTTGTGTTTTAAGGCATATCCTCTATGTTTGCAACCACGAGAATTCATGATAAGCGAAGAGAGTATGATGTAAACAAATCAATGCATAGTGAATTCAAAACCCAAAGTAATAGATTGTATGCTACAAGGCTTCCATAACCCTAACTAATAAACTTAGCTACTCATGAATAAAACAAAAATCACAATAAAAATATTCATAATACCAAAAACTAGAAGACGATCTTGGTGTACGAATAGTGAAAATAAGATAGAAGAAACGTTTTCTCTCTCTCCCCCCAAGCTAAGCCTCCACTATCCATTCAAAAACTAATATAGAATAATTCAATAATGAATAAAAATTCAGCAGTAAGCCTTTTAATAATCTCTTCTTTCATAATTGCCTTATAAGTCCCTAAACTAATTATAAATGACAAACTAGTCTTGGACATAGTTTCTAGGAACCACATTTGGTCCAATGCTACTCTCTCTTCTGTCATATGCCATCCGTATTCCATAATCTCATTATGTCTTCATCTGCCTCATTAATACCTAAAATCATGGTAATTACATAGATTAGCTCAATTACATAGAAGTAGAGTAAAAACATAAGAAACTAGGAATTTTGTTCGCTAAACTTAGCTAAAACATGGATAAGTTATGGTGCTTAGGTGTATAAATTCACCCAAGATGAGGTAAAAAGACACTTCAGGAAGCATCACAATTAACTAAAAATCCATGTGAACCATCTGGAAAAGTCAAGACTAGGGAAGAAGCGAGTTGAATCTTCAAATTACAAAAATTCTTCTTGCATGAATCTGAACACTGAAATTTTACCTTTTTTTGAGTCAATTCATACATGGGAAAGCGATAGAAGAAAACCCTTTAACAAACCATATTTAATATCTAGCTAAACCCAAGGAACTCCGAATGTCTGATAGAGATATGCGTCTAGGCTAGTTTCTTACTATTTTAGTCTTTTTAGGGCCAACTCGGATTCCATCACCAAAAATTATACGACTAAGAAAAGCTATTGATCTCATCCAAAATTCATACTTACCTAACTTAATAAAAAGCTAGTGATCTCTAAGGGTTTGCAACACAACTCTAATACAATTTGCATGATCATTCTCATTAAGGGAATAAACAAAGATATCATCAATGAAGACTATGAACACCATGTCCAAGTACTGCTTAAACACCCTGTTCATCAAGTCCATGAAAGTTGTAGGGGCATTTTTTCATCTAAAGGATATAACAAGAAATTCGAAGTGACCATACCGAGTTCTAAAAATAACGGGCACCCTGAAGTTTGTCGAACAAGTCATTAATTTTTGAGAGAGAATACTTATTCTTTATTATGACTTTGTTCAACTGACAATAATTGATGTACATTCTGAGAGAACTATCTTTCTTACGCACGAACAAGACAAGAGTGCCCCATAGAGAAATGTTGGGCCTGATGAAACTCTTATCTAAGAGGTCTTTTAACTTCTCTGTAAGTCCCTTAAGCTCAGCTGGAGCTATTCTGTATGGTGGAATAGAGATATCCTGAGTATCTGGAATGCGATCTATTTCAAAGTCAATTTCTATCTCGGGAAGAACTCGAAGAAGATCCTTAGGAAAAACATCTATGAATTCATTAACTACCAAAACTGACTCAAGACTCAGAGTTTTAGAACTAGATTCCTTGACTTTGACGTGATGGTAAATACACCCTTTGGATATTATTTTTCTTTCCTTAAGATAGGAAATAAACTGACCATTAAGGACTGAAGTACTACCTCTTCTTTCAATGATTGGTCATTAGGAAACCGAAATTAAACAACCTTATCTCTACAGTTAGCTGAGGCATAGCATGAGTAGAGCCAATCCATGCCTAGAATGAAATCAATATTTTCCATCTCTAACTCCACAATATCAACTGAAGTAACTTTCTAAGATACTGTGACTGGGCAATTTTTGTATACTTGTCTGGCTATAATAGATTTACCCTTTGGGTTAGATACTAAGAACTGATCTACTAACACTAAAGTTGATGGCTATATAAGGACTCATAAAGGAAAATGAAGCTCTATGGTATAGTAATACATACACATTAAGATGAATAATTAGTAATGTACCCATAACCACATTAGGAGAACTTTCCTGATCATGACGAGCCTTGAGAGTATACAATCTGTTCTGGCATTGTCCACTGGTTGCACTGGAAGTGGCACTCTGCTGAGTTAGGTGACCTGATGGAGCTAAACAAGAATTGGATTGTCCTTGTTGATGAACTTCTTTTCCATGCTGGCTAGACCTCAGGCAATCCATGACCCTATAACCTAGCTTGAATTAGTACAACCACTGTTCATGCTACCCTAGGACTTAGGGCTTGGCGCTCTACCTAGACTGTGTTTCCTTAACTAAGGCACTAGTACACTAGTTGAAGATGGAGTTGGGGCTAAAAACTTTTGGCTAAACTAAGCCCAGTTTGCGCCTTCTGACCTTGGTTGAAAAAAGTTGAAACTACCTATTATGGCCCTCTTATTCTCTCTCTCTTTCTCTTTAAGCTTCTTCTTCTCAACCTGCTGAGCATGAACCATTATTCTATATAGGTCCATCTCGTTAATTAACATGGTGGTCCTACACAACTTAACCATACTATCTGATACACTAAACAAAAATATAGTCATCTTAGACCTAGAGTCAGCCACCATAATTGGAGCTTACCTTGCTAAATGGGTTAACTTGAGCGAGTACTCCTTTATGCTCATACTACCCTGCTTCAAGTTGATGAACTCCTAAACCTTAGCATCCCTCAACTCTAAGGAAAATAATCTATCTAAGAAATTTGTGAGAAACTTCTCCCACTCTACAGGACATGCCTCAGTACCTCTATCTTTTATCCACTACTTAAATTAGGTGTGAGATACACCCTGTAACTGATACACAGCTAAGTTGAGAGTATCACTTAAAGTAACACCCATGATATCAACCACTTTCTACATTATGTCCATAAACTCCTGCGGATATTTCTCATACTTGGATTCAGAAAAAAAAAGCGGATTCATCTGAGTGAATCCCAAATTCTAATGACAATTGTATTTGTCACTACATAAGTTTGGGCAATATTCTGCTGGTTGTTATGTGTATATATAGAATGGGCTTGGTCCATGAAAGAAGCCCTAAACTCATCCTGAGAGACATGGTCATTTAGGGAATCTTTTTTAATAGGTGGGGGTGTGGCTGATCCCCATTCCTTCTTCCGTTATTCCTTCTGGGAGGCATTTTCTGTAAATAGAATGAAGGTCGAGTTAAAAAATAGATTCAGTAAAGCACATGCTAAAAAATAGATTCAGTAAAGCACATGCTCTTCGCATGACATGAATACTAAAAGAAGGAAAGTATTCCTAAAAACATCTTGTAACCTCATGTTCATAAGTGTGGCGCGCTTTACACACATGCACAATACTCTACTCAACGTGTCTTCCAGACACCCTAAGACACTTTAAAACCTTAGGCTCTGATACGAAGTTTGGTCATGACTGAGGCTACCCCCTAGTCATGATACAGTGCTTAAGGCCACAACTGACCCTAACCTAACCCATGGTCCGATAACTGTTGTGATCACTGAATAAAATTATAACAAAAAAACATGTGCGGAAGATAAACTAATAAAGTTCTATTAACTTAAATACTGAAATATATAACATGACATGTCTAAACTATCTGATAAATACTGGGAACTAGGTTGTATATATGAAACAATTGATAATACTAAAAACTGAATAATTGTCTAACTTACTAACTATTTGAAATCCTCTAAACATCATGAGTAGTTGATGGGAGAAACCCGCAACTAACTTTGACTAACTGACCTTAAAAGAATACTGAATTTTTTGTAAAATCACACCATATCCTTGATGGAAAAGGATTCACCACTACTACTTCTATGTAATACTGAGCTGTCTAAGAACAGTTGGAAAACTGAACGTCAAAACCTATTTTATAAGATAACATAGCGCAAAGGAAAACTATGCGATCAGTACTTTAAATATGCTGGTATGTGAGATAAGGACTGACTGAAATGTATGAGATAACTGAACATGAATGCACGAACATGTAACATTTGAGAATTCATGACCAAACATAAACATGTTTCTGAAATAATCTATAATCTAAAAGCCTATAGTTTGTACAACTAAATAACTGAAAATTTGCATGCTTAGTCAACCAAAACTAAGCTAAGTTACACTGAATACTGACTGAAATTATAAGAGGTATCATTTAACCGACATGCCCCAATTTGAGATAATAGAGGTCTAACCTCTAACTCCAGCTGGAAGGGTGTCAGTACCTTGCCATAGGTACTAACACATAGCTATGTGGATCCAATATACTTTTGTCCTGAAGGACGATAGAGTCACCCTCTATTGGAAGGTTTTATAATGAGCTATCTGTCAACCCTCAACTAGCAGGAAGACGTCTCAAACCTACATAGGCTATGTAGTTCTAGAATCTCAAGGATTGCTACTAAGGGTCACACTCTCTACTGGCCGGTGAGAACCTATCCCTAGGTTCACTTGGTGCTAAATTCTTCTCCCATTTTAAATGACACCGGTACTGAATTAAGATGAACTGAACATAACAACTGATAATGCTCAACATGATCATAACAACCAAGTAAATAATAACATTCATCGTTTAACTGAGTTATTACTTGGAAGGTCTAAAACGTAAGTAAACACATGGGTATCAAGTGTTCATAACCCACCAGCACTGAAAGATTACAAAAATCGATAATAACAATAAAATAGTGATATTCTTTAATATTTCAAAGACCTAAAACATAAGACACTTCATTTAACTAATTGAGAAGCATAAATGTTAACATGGGAATTTTTTAAACATGAGAAAACAATATAGTTACCTGGTTTAATTCATACTTTGAGCAACGGAATATAACATTTAAATTGGCATTCAAAACATGAAATACCCTAATTCACATAGCAACATATGTAGACATGACTTTTATTTGAGTAAATAGAAAGTTCATTGATTAGATTTATGAGTTTCATGGAAGATTTCATAAATTAGGATAAGATTCGTACTTTTAAATTGAACTAGGGTTTTTGGGCTCTCTGGGTGAAAGAAATCAATTGACGAATACCCCACATACCTGAAGTAGAAAATTTGGTAAAATTTCTTGAAGTTGTTCTTGTTCTTTAGAAAATCCTAATTGCTTGAGAAAAAACCATAAAAACCGTTCCTTTGATTTATTTGTTATGAAATTAGAGATTGTTATGTTAATTGGGTCTTTGGGCCCTTTTATACCACCCTTTGTGAAGCCAAAACAACATGTGTTCAGATTTTAAAGGAGTGGTGAAAGATATAAAAACCCTTGGAAAAACGTGTAGAAAAATGTATCCCTAGTCGATACGAGTCGACCTTGTGACTCGTACGTTAGGGTATGACTGCACTGCTCAACCGGTAAGTTGGGCATAATCCAAAGAACACATAGTGGTCTATCTACGAGTCGTACTTACAAATTGTATCATGTCTATAAAATTAGATATAGTCTCTCGTGAGATGAACATTAAACTTAGGGGACCAAAACTGTTATTGGTATGACTTCTGTCCATACGAGTCATACCTTCTCATATGACTAGATAACCTACTCTTGAATCTTGGAAAAAACTCATGGGATCTACACTGTTGTCCTTAAGATTGGATCCATATGACTCATACCCCTGGTAATGACTCATAGGGGTGAAGTCATACCTGAAATAAAATTTCTACCATGCTACACTAACTTTGTATGAGTCCAACATAAGACTCACATGCTACAGTACAACGGAGGGTCATAAATTGTATGTTGCACATTGACTTCAAAACTTGGGGCATTACAGACCCCATGGCCCCACTCATTACCAAACCATATTACTCGTATGGTCTAGTCATATTCCAGAAAGAACCTAAAGGAATTGGACATTGGACAACATATGACTCAACCTTACCATCCGTAACTCATTCTCCAAGTCTTAGTGATCCACTCATACTCAAATCCAAGTGAAGTCACTAAGTTACTGATTTGTTTGAGCAACCATCATAACAAATCGTAACCACCCCTAATGTCTCATAGAACACCAATCGTATCCATAGTAGAAACCTGACCACCATCTACTGGACTCCCTACGACTAGGTTTACCTAACCCGTACCCACACCATACGAATCATACGGTGAGTTATCACCAGGACAATGATTTCAAAACTCAAGAAATTCCCAAGGGCCAAAACCCAAGGAGTTTAAATTCTCCCCCACTGGGATTATTCATCCTCGAATGAAGAAATAAGGCATTGACTTTCATGATTTAACCCCCAAACGTCTCAATGCTTAACTTTAAGAAAAAAAATAGATTAGTAAGGAATTCACAATCTACTCTTTCCCTTAAGACAAAAAACAAAGATGTTAAGATCTACACACATCTTAACCATGATTTTGCAAAAAGGAAATAGGAATGGATACTTGGACTTTATGTCATCTTCTACTTCCCATGTAGTTTTTTCCACCTTATGGTTCCTCTGTAGAACCTTTATCAAAGCTAAGAGCTTGGTCCTCAACTGATGAACCCACCGATCTAAGATTTCAATTGGGACCTCCTCATATGATAAAATATCCAAAATACCAATATCTTTGATAGGTAAAATATGTGATGGATCACCCACACACTTCTTCAACATAGATACATGGAACACTAAATTAATGAAGCTTAGACTAGAAGAAGGCACCAACTCATACGCAACATTGGAAAGCCTTCCCAAAAACAAGTATGTACCAATATACTTGGGATAGAGCTTCTTCCCAAACAGCATCACTCCTTCATGGGAGACACTTTCAAGATTACCCTTTCCCCAACCTCAAACTCTAAATTTCTATGCCTTATATCTGCATAGGACTTTTGGCAGCTTTGGGTGGCTTTAAGCTTATCCCGAATAACATTCACATTCTCATGGCTTGGTGAAAACGTCCAGACCAAATATCTATGCTTCACCAACCTCAATCCACCCAATAAGAGACCTACATATCCTACCATACAAGGCCTCACATGGAGCCTTCCCAATGCTAGAGTAGGAGCTATTGTTTTATGCAAACTCTGTAGGAGGAAAATGCTCAACCCAACTACCACCATAGTCAATCACGTATGATTGGAGAATATCCTCCAATGTTTGAATAGTCCTTATAGCTTACCCATCCAACTACCACCATAGTCAATCACGTATGATTGGAGAATATCCTCCAATGTTTGAATAGTCCTTATAGCTTACCCATCCAACTGCGGATAAAAAGTCATATTAAGACTAATTTTTGTCGCAAAACCTTTCTGAAAGAACTGCTAAAATGTGATAAAAATTGCATGCCACGATTTAAGATGATAGAAACAAGCCCGCCATACAACTTCACAATCTTATAGAGGTACAACTTCAAATAATCCTATACTAAAAATTTTTCCACACTAGCAAGAAGTGAGCAAACATTATTATCCTATTTAGGATGACCCAAACCGATTCAAACTGATTTTAAGAATAACGAAAATTGATAATTAAATCCATATTGGTCACTTCTCATTTCTAAACAGGCAACTAAATTTCTTGATATACTCCTTCTATCCTCATGTGATCAACTTTCACTTGTTGGAATACCATGCACTTAGCCATAAAACTAGACATATCCAACTTTATATTGTTCTACCAATACATATCCTTATGGTCATGATACATTTTTGTTGATCTAGGATGAATAGCATAGCATGACTCATGCTCCTCGGCCAAGATCCTCTCTCAAAATCCATCCATATATGGAACACACAATCTCTCTTGGTACCGCAAGGTAATATCACCACTAACCTCAAAGGCCATTACTTTCTACACATCTATATCACCCTTGATTGTCATCAAGATAGGATCCAACACTTGGTTAACCATTCTTTTAGCACTAAGAGATAATTGTGCCATCTCTTACACAAACACACCATCATCCTTAGAATCCAAGAGATGAACTCACAAATTAGCCAAACCGTGAATATCTTTCCCCAACTTTGACTTTTTTTATCCACATGAGTTATACTTCTCATGGATAAACAGCTAAGAGCATCAATATCCATAATAGCTTTACGTAGATGATATTGAAGACGTATGTCATAATCCTTGAGCAGCTTAATCCCTCTTCTTTGCATAACATTCATATCTTTTTGAGTAAAAACATACTGCAGGCTCTTACTATTGGAAAAGATATCTATATGCACACCATGTTGATAGTGATGCTAGATTTTCAATTCGAATACCATAGCCAACTATTCCAAGCCATCAATCGGATAATTCTTCTCATAAACTTTTAATTGTCTTGAGGCATAATCTATCAACCTCCCATGCTATATGAAAACATACCAAAGCCCCTCACAGGATGCATCACAACAGACTACAAAACCATTAGTGCCTTTAGGGAAGTTCAGAACTAGAGCTGAAGTCAGATTATCCTTGATAGACTTAATTGATTATCTTGATAAAACCCTAGACTTTTGCTTGAAAAAGTTTTTGTGAGATATTTTCAAGAGTTATTGATTAGGAATAATAGGTTAATACATTCCCAAAAGGGTTTTTAAGTCGTGGCCTCAAAGGGAGTTAATACCAAAAATAATCAAAATGCCCCCAACTTAAAACTTCAAAATATCACAGGTTGTTATGAGTTGACCTTCATGACCTGTGACCATAATATATGACTCGTACCCTTGATCTGTCACCAAGATAGTGAGTTGGACACCTAAAACTGTCTGTGATATAACCTTATAGACCCACTTATTACTAGACCATATGACTTATATAGTTTAGTTGTATCCCAGACAGAACCTAAAGAGATTGGATACTGGGCAACATATGACTCAAACTTATAATACATGACCTATCCTTATGTATCATAGTTATCCACTTATACTCAGATCCATGTCAAGTCACTAAGTTACTAATTTGATTTAGGGACTATCCTTACGAACCATCACCGCCCTTAACGGCTCATACCCACCAAATCATATCCATAGCAGAATCCTAACAACTATCTACTAGATTCCCTATGACTAAGGTAACCTAACCCATACCGACACCATATATCGTATATGGTGAGTCATTACTAGAAAAGTAAGTTCAAAACACAGGACATTTCCAAGGGCTAAAACCGAGTGTGTTTTAGATATCTTGCAATCCAAATTAGTATCTGAATATCTAAATTATTTTGTCCATAGATGGTGAAAACTAGGTAAAATATAGAACAAATAGTAATTCCAACACTGATATCTCTAGCTACAGAGTCGACTGCTAGGGGAAAAGAAAGAGAAACATCCACTAGAAATAGATATCAAATCGTAATTGACCTAGCCGATAAAAATTAAGTATCACCTCCCACACTATATTATAATAATGAGAAGGTTGATACAGTGAACAAAGATGAATTAGAATTATAGATGACATCACCCACTGAAGGTGTAACCCTTCTTTCAATTTCTTGTGAGGTTATTCATTAGGTTTTGGCTTTTCTAAATAGTTTGGCTGACACTGGAGCCACTCTCATCATGTTATATTTTAAAAATCTAGGTGATCATCCTACTTCTATCTTATTTCCTAGAATAGATGAGGCTTTAGGGATCTATGGTTTCCTTTGTCCTATTTTGGGTTTTGTTTCAAGCAAAAATGAACATGAGCTATTGATTTCATTCTTTAAATAAAACCTTTTTCCCTTAATGGTACTGAGATTGTAGATACATTTGAGTTTATCATCGACTGCTATAAGAGGCTTCATGATTTAGGGATTATGCAACAACATGGAGTTAAATTTGTGACTTTCCAACTGAAAGGAGATGCTAAGCAGTAGTAGATAGCCTATGTGGAATGTCAATCACACGTTTTTCCTTCATTGACTTAGGCTCAATGTCATGCCCATTTTTGGAAAAATATGTACATTGTTCCCTCTATTACTATAAGAAAAAAGAGTTTCTAGTTCTTGAGGAGGGGAGTAAGTCAATTGCAACCTATGAGGCTAAATTCCATATTTGTCTCGCTATGCTACCTAGTTTTTAATCACTAAGGAAAGGATACAGTTATATAAAGAGACTTAAATATTGATCTTCAGGTTTGATGTGTTCATATGACTTCTGTAGGAAAGAGCTTTAATAAGGTGTATAATTATGTAAAGAAGCATGAGGTAGTCAAGCAGGTTGGTTAAGCTAAGGCATTATCCAGGAGTCTCAGAATGCAGGTAACTTCTGTGGCTATTATTTTAGGGGTCATAGTTAGTAGAAATGCATAGCCTGACTCATTTAGTCTGCATTACCAATTTATACTATGGGTCCAACTAAAATATCTTCTCAATCTCAAATTATGAGAATCCATGGGGCTTCTTATTCTTCTATAAGATTGCCTTGAATTAAGTAGGGTTTTTATTATGGAACTAATGGTCACTTCAAGAGGGATTACCCTATAATACAGTAATTTGGCTAGAAACAATAGTAGACTTAGGCTATAGTCCTAATAATTAGAGGTGGAGAGAAAATAACAGGGGTTATCTATAGGGTAGGTGAGGTAATCATCTTAATAGTAGGGCTAGTGAGGAAATAATAGTGTAGGGAGAGGTAGTGAGAAAATAACAAATGTGGTAGTTGTACTAGATTGATTATTGGTCTTACTTCTATTCATGTCTAGGTAAGATAAATATTGAAGCTTCTAATGCAGTAATTATAGGTACTATTCTGGTTTCTGGCCGAATGTCTTCTATTTTATTTATTTATATGACTACCTTTTTATATGTATATGTTAATTTTTCTATGGTTTTGAACTTGGTCTATGATGTACTTAACTCTCTTATGCATATGTCTGCTCTAGTAGGAAAGTTTATGGTGGTGACTTATGTTTATTGTTCTTTCTTTGTATTATTTATGGGTTTTCAAAATTAGGTTTACTAGATCATTTTGGATGTTTTAGATTTTGATATTGTAATGGGTATAACATGGTTAGCTCTATACAATATTGTCTTGAACTGTAATGCTAATAATATAACTCTAGCCATGTTTGGGATGGATAAACTAGAGTGAAAGGTGTATAAGGCTCAAATTTTGAAAATCATATCTTTTACTCAGTCTAGAAAGCTAGTGGGAAAGGTATCTTTAGCATTCTTGGCGTATCTTTGGGATGTAAGTGTAGGGTGTCCTTTTATTGAGTTAGTTTCAGTTGTTTTAGAATTTCAGGAAGTGTTTCACATAGATTTTCCTAGTATGCCCCCAGACAGGGATCTTGATTTATTTATTGACTTGGAGTGGGGAACTCACCAAATTTATATCCTATTTAACGCATGGCTTTAGCTAAGTCTAGAATATGAAAAACTCTATAGCAGGAACTTCTTGATAAGATACTTATTCATCTAAGTGCTTCACTTTGGGATGCTCTAGTGCTATTTGATAAATAGAAAGATTGTCGCATGAGGATGTGCATTTATTAAAGTTAGTTGAACAAGATTACCATCAGGAATGAGTATCCCTTACCCTACATGAATGATTTATTTGCACAGTTGCTAAGTGCTTTGGTATTCTCCAAGATTGACTTAAGGCCAGCTTAACATAAGTAGAAAATTCAGCCATAGGATATACCTCAGACAACCTTCAACACTCGACGTGGGCATTACGAGTTCCAACTAATGTCTTTTGGGTTGACTAATATGCCAACAACCTTTATGATCTTGATGAACATTATATTAAAGTAATTTTGGATTCTTTTGTTATAGTTTTTATTAATGAAATTTTTGTTTACTCCAAGGGCAAGAAGGAACATGTAGGTTATATTTAAATTAGTTTTGGAATTTTGAATAAAAGTCAGTTATATGCTAAGTTATTTAAATATAAGTTCAAGTTGTCTTTGATCTCCTTCTTAGGCAACATAGTTTTGAAAGAAATGGGTTATCGATGGATCCCTAAAAGATTGTGGTAGTTAAGAATTGGGCTTACCCTAGCTCGATGAATGAGGTTAAGAGTTTTATGGGTCTTACTAGTTATTACCACAACTTTTTCTTGAATTTTTCATTTATTACCACTCAACTTTCAAGGTTCACCCATAAAAAGGGTTTCATTTTTTATTAGATAAGTGTAACAAGAGCTTAAAAAATCTGAAGATACTTTTTACTACAATTCCTATTTTTTTCATTACCATTTTAAGGTAATAATTTTGTTTTCTTTTATGATGCTACACTCTTGGGATTTGGTGTTGTGTTGATGCAAGATAGGAATCCATTTCTTACTCTTCAAGGTAGTTAAATCCTCATGAATGGAACAACCCGACTCGCGACTTGGAGTTGGTAGTAGTTGATTTTTAAACCAAATATGAGGACACTATCTTTATGGTGTCAAGTATGAGGTATTTATAGATCACCGTAGTCTGTAGCATGTTTTGACAAAGATCGGTTTGTGTCTGAGATAAAAGATATGGATGTAGTTTTTAAAATAGGATTATGTGACCAACCAAACTCATTCATCTAAGGACAATGTGGTGGCTGACATATAGAGTAGGACAACAATAAGTATGGGCAGTTTGGCCTCTTCGAGGGTGTCAAGGTGACCCTTATTTAAGGAGTTTCAAAATCTAGTATCTCAATTCAAGCAATTTGGTAATTTTTACAGGGGTGAAATGTTGGCTAGTATTGAGGTAGAGTTTATATTCCTTGATAAAATCAATGAAAACATTTTGAGTATGTAAAACTAAACAAACTCGAAAACAAGGTAGTGTTCCATGAAGCTTTAGATTTCACTCTTGATACGGGTGAAGCTTGTGGTTTAGAAAGTAGGTATATGTTCCTTGGGTTTGTGATTTGATTCAGATTGTGCTTCTTGAAGCCCATTGTTCGGTGATATTCTATTCATCTAGGTGCAACAAAGATATACCCCTTTAGCTAGCTTTATTTTTGGCCTAGGATGAAAAAGGGACATAGTGGAGTATGTATCCAATAGCACAACTTTCAATAGGTAAAGTCTAAATATCAAAGGCTTGCGGGGTTTCTCTAAGGAACGCCTCTACCCATGTGTAAGTGGGAGAATATTTCTATGTATTTTGTGGTGGATCTATCTAAGACATTGGGAAAGTAATAATTAATTTGGCCCATAGTAGATAGGGTGACAAAATTGGCTCATTTCATTCGGGTTAGAGTAGATTACAACACTAAGAAGTTAACTAAGATCTATGTTAAGGTGATAGTGAGTCTTTTTGGTGTTCCATATTTTATCATTTCAAATAAAGATACGATTTATACTTCTACATTTGGGATAGGCTACATAAAGATCTTGGCACCAACTTACTTTAGCACATTATTTCATTGTCAGACTGATAGGTTGTTAGAAAGGATAATTCAGGTGCTTAAGGACATCTATAGGGTGGAAAGAGACCCATAATGTGAAATCTTTTGGCACTAATTTTGTTAGGAAAGCTCATGAAAAAGGTTAGGTTTATTCATACAAAGTTATTTGCAACTTAGTAACCACAAGGAATAAATAACCCATAAGGTAAGGGGCATGTCTTTTTGAGTTGGTTAATAGGTTTTGCTAAAGGTGTCTTCCATGACAGGAGCCATAAGGTTTGGTAATCAAAGCAAGCTTAGCCTTCATCATATCAGTCCATTCAAGGTTTTTAAGGATATAGTTCCGGTATCATACAGGCTAGCATTGGCACCAAGCTTTTTAGGGCTGCATTACATGTTCCATATATTTATGATTAAAAGTTACCATAGGGATGGAGAATACATTATCAAGTGGTATTTTTAATTGTTAGGTAAGAACCTATATTCTAAAGTAGAACCAATTACAATTTTAGATCGAGATGTTCGAATATTGACAAGAAAGGAAATTGATTAAGTAAAGCTTTAATAGATTCATCATCCATTTGAGAAATCCATTTGGTAAAATAATATGAACATGTGGGGTAAGTACCTTTATTGGTTTGCGGATGTCAGTACTCTTGTTTTTCTTTAGTTTGTCTATTAGTTTCTCATTTGATCTTTTGGGGATGAATGATAGTTTAAATTATTATATGTTGTAAGGACCCCCTTTGTTAATATGGATAATTTAATTGTATAAAAAAATTAGGGTAAGATTTTTCCCTGGATTGGGAGTTAAAATTTTAAGTTAGGTTTAGTTCGGATGTAATCTAAGTGAGTTATGTTCTAAGGAAGTTCCAGAATGGATTTGATAAATATAGTTAAGTTTATATTGATTTAATGATAGATAACATAATAAGGAATTTGTAGGACTTTTTGGAAGCAAATATGGGTAACTAAAACCCCCAATATCCAGCTTGACATAATGGGTTCAGTAAGAGGTGTTGTGAAAAAGGCAAAACTGGAATGATTTCCTAATTTTTACCTCGCCACAGCCATTATAGTGACTGCCACCATAGATAAATAATTTGTGCAATAGAAAAATCAATCCCACTATAGTAGGAGATGTCACTACAGTTTTATCATTTCTCAACAGCACGATAAGTTAATTTTAATGAAAAAATTCTCCAAAAATGTTTCATTCTTCAAAATTGGTTTTTATGTAAGGACTTAGGTGATTTGGGCAATTTTCTTTAGTTTACATTGATTTTGATCATAAAGGTAATTATTTCATCCTTATAAACTAGTTTTTGAGTTGATAAAATTTGGACTTACTAGTTACGAGTGTTGGGGAGGGCTTAAGCTTGAATTAGTGGATTATTTTATGCGGTTTTTTATAATTAATCATTAGTTTACTCTTGCTTGTTATTAATTCACTAATGTAACTATGGAATTGATAATTGTTATGTGAAGTGATGGTAAAAATACCCTATAATAGGTGGGATGATCGTGAAGTAAGTATTGGGGTTGGGATAAACTTGTAATACTTGACATGGTAGGTTTCTTGGTTTATTATATGTTGCGTTCATACTTTTAGACCACGATCAATTTGAAATTGCATGAAATGCCAAGGCTCAAGCTTAATTGGGTGGTGCAAGCTTGGATTAAGGTTGGTGATGGTTAATATAGTTTAATCTAATTTGTAATACGTCTTCATGATAATTGTTTCTTTGTATTGATTGTGCAATGAATTTTGTTAAGGAATGTAAAAAGAGTTGTTTGATATTCTAAGTGTAATCACTTTTAATAAACTTATATGTAAATCTTGTTGGTTGTTACAAGGGTTGGTTGTGATCATTGTTATGTGTTGTGATATTTATTGATTTTTTATAGGATGTACTGGTATCTGGAAACCTTCATGAGATTTGGTAGAATATGCTTGATTGAAAATTCATGTTTAGGTTCAGATATGGATAGAGCTTCTCTCCTACAAGTTATAGCTAGTGGGCTCACCCATATGACCCATAGTATTACGCACAAGGTATGTATGAGTGTGGCGAATTCATGTGTGAATTGAGTATTATATGCTTTAGTGTTATCTTGGTTCCTGAAATGAACCCGCTTAAATATTAAACGGTTATATTTGTTCTTAAAGTTGATTAGACGTATTTGGTAATTTTTAAAGGTGATTTTTTGTGTAAATTGAGAGCCAGAATAATGTTTGTTGGGTTTTATTGGATCCTTAAGAGGTATGCAATAATGGTATAAAGAAAAAAGGCATATTATTCTATATTTATTTGGTGAATTAAGGTGGAATTAGTGCTACATACTTTTAATTTTAACTTATTAATGGTTTGGGTCTTGTTTTGTTGAATTGATTATGGTTGTCCTGTATTGTCGACTTAAATTCTTGTTGGTGGATTTGACCTGACTTGACTTGTCCTTTTGTATAACTCACATGTACTTGTTTAATAAATCTCTTGAATAAGGTTAAATATTTTTGACTTAATAGAGTTGGTTAAGCAGTCAACATGTGTTGTCTTATTTTACTCAGTTATAGTTATATGTTCAGATATCTTATTATGGATTGGATAAATGACTCTTTCAATACACTATTATTTTCTAGTGTGCTAATACTACAACTGCTCTTAGTTTTGTTAAGTGTATTGTATCTTCCAATGGCCATTGCGAGACCTCCATTATGATTCCAACAGTTGGTTTGAATTCAAGGGTGAGCTGCATCTTTTGTACTCTCATGGATTCTTTTGTTGATATTTTCAAGTCCTTTAGCCCAAATCAGTTCACAACACAAGTATAACAAGAATATGCCCTTTTTATTTACACCTTTAGACCAAATCTCTCAAGGATCCAATATGACCAAAAACCATTATTATGATACCCAATTTACATAACAAACTACCTTTTACTATTTCTAAATACGTTCAGTCAAATTCAAGAACTAGTATAACAATTTAGCATTTAAGTTGGTTCACCCAAGTAATCAAGATTACAATAAAACACATAATCCCCGGTTCACTCATGGAATTGTCACAATCACATGTACCTTTTACACATGTTAAGGTTCTTATGGGTGTTCCTACTATTTAAGACCTAAAAGAGATGAGCTTTATCTATTTACCAACCAAGACATCAAGTGTTTACAAATCTTATTCAACCATATCTTGTGAAATTGTTCGCATACTAGAACATCCCCCAAATATTCAATATATATGTCACGACTCGATTTTACAAGTCATTATGATACCTACTTTATCCCATCAATAAGTAACCTAAATCATAGCCCAGAGCTATAAACAATTGACTAGTTGGTAGAAAATGGCATAAATTCTAGAATTATGAAAGTAAATAAATTACAAGACATAAGTCATAAAGAAAATAGCATAAATTAAGGGGAATAAAAGAAAAATAACATCATCCCATGACCCAGTAAAGTCAGTACAAGAGCCTCTAATCCAAAATAATATGAATACATCAAGGTTAAATATTCAATAGTCTCAAAAATAGAAAGACTATCCCAAAATAGAGGAAAGAGAAAAGGTCAACTCTAACTCCATGAGCTCACCCTGTCTTTAGACTCTGACCAGCATAATCACAACGTCATTAGCGGCAACTAGTTCTCGAATCTACACCAAAAGAGTACAAAAGTATTGTATTAGTATGAAGGCCACAGGTACTCAGTAGGCATCAACGGCCGACTTATTAAAATTATAATATAAATATAAAAAATTTCAAGATAAATAATCTAAGTCAAGAGGAGAGGGAAAACCATGAATAATGCTCCAAATACTAAAAGTAAACAATCTTAATAATCAACTTGAAGAAAACATAACAACTTCTACAAAATTTCACAAATAAGCCGAAAGGTATTATAAAGTAAGTAACCTAACGTGAGGCCTTATAATCCTGAAGAGTGCAATCAAGGAAAAGTGATAACCATAATAATGCAAATTAAACATATCATAACTATGGATTCTTCAATTCCAAAATCATCCGGCTCGGATCAGTTTTATAACTGTCACAAGTAATATCTCAATGACGGACTTGAATTGGAACTAGTATCTTATATGACAAAATTGAATCAAAACTATTATCATGGATGTCAGACTTGAACAAAAACTATTATCGTCAATAATGTCGGAATCAAACCACGAGCAATGCCATAAATTATCTAGCTTGAACAAGAACTATAATCTCTCAAGCATCAATCAGTATTGAACTAACATATATATAAAAACTCCTCGGGCTCAATAAAGTAATTAAGATAATGTAACATGTCTATCGATTCTACAAGGATCTAATAGTAATCTTAGCCTAAGGTGGGCTAGAGGGGCCCACTTCTAACATTGATTATCCATTCTATGAAAAATTTTACCCAAACTAGACAAGGGTGTAAAATTTGCGGCTCAAACACACACGCAAGTGCACGTGATCGTATAAGTAATAGACAGTCTGATATCGTTCCCATGAGGACTAAGCAACTAGAAATTCCACCATATTTTAGTTTTAGACAATGAGGTATTAAGTGTTGTAAAGTATCAAGATGATTGATAAATTAATAATAAAAATGTAAATTATTGAATAAGAAATAACAAATTGTGACAATCGCAAAGCAAGCATAGTTGTAAACATTAATGATGAGAATTCCATGGTTGAGGCACATTAAAAAATCATACAATTTTGTCTTCTTATCACATTCTAATTGGTTATCAGGTTGTTGATTCACAAGGTTTATAGTTTGATCTTGGTCTCCTGACCTCAAATATTCTATCTATTAAATAGTGTAACAACAGTTCCCGTAGAGATATAACAATTATTTTAGATTCATAAAATTATCTTCTTGCAATTTAACCAAGCAAGACTTCTAGGTATATCCCTATCCTAGATGCTAATTCAAACCCCTTATTTCATAAAAGGATAAGAACCTTGCTCCTTAATTTCTTCGTTCAATCATACTATTATCCTCTTGAATTCACATACAAATATAGATTTATTCTAATGATTGCCACTCATCAAAATAGTAAGCTCAAGAAATTAAGAACAACCCAGATAATAATCCAAATAACAAAATACGATAAGGAATATTAAAGAGTAATCATATTCTTGGCCTCAACCCCAGAACAAGGGTATTTATCCACTCATGTTTGAATTCAACATAAAAAATATGTCATTAATCATACCAAAATTATTCTTGAATTAAATAGGTTCAAAGAATGTCTAAGAACCCTAAAAGATAGAATTTTATGATTCAACACTACTGTTATGCTTGCAAAAAGTCATTGAAATTGTATTCACATTTTCCCTTTATACTAGGCCAAAATTATCCTGGGTGGAGTCGATCATGTGTCCCATGCTTTATCTCAGAGCACTAGAGCGTGCGTCACATGATATAGTTCACTACAGCAAAGTGTGTGGTGCATGCTAAAAACACAAACTTACTAGAATTTATCTTCTTAAATTTTTCTAACGCATAGGACTCATGATATGGAGCATGCAACGTACGTAAATCGCATGCTCCCACTGGAATTAGTCTCCAAAAATTTGGCTAAGGCATGGAACTCCTGCAATGGAGCATGTGACACACGCAAATCGTATACTCCCATTAGAATTTGTCTTCAATATTTTAGTGAAGTCCTGGAAGCCCTGAAATAGGGCATGCAACACAAGCAAATTGCATGCCCTCTCTCGAAATTTTCTCCATGTCTTTTTCTAAGGAAAAAATTCCATTCCTTTTAGATTGTTGCTCCGCTACCAAATCCAACTTTCCAAACATGCTTTTTGACTACTTCCAATGTCCGCAATACTCACAATAATCAACTTAAAGCGTCAATCATCATGTGCTTCCCATTCTGCATCCAATTTAATAAAAATACATCAATCATCCATCCTGCATTACTAATATTGTCCATTGGCTCATATAATGTATTTGTACACTAAACACGATAAAAACACACAATTTAGCTCATAAAATTAAGACTATTTTTATTGAATATTGGTGCTCGAACATATAATTATGCCCAAGATTACCACCTCACACTTAGAACCTTGTTCGTCCCTGAACAATCACAAACATAATCCCTAATTAAGCTTCACATCACAACCTCAGAGTTATGCTTGAGTTGGGCACTTACAATTTATAGCAATGACTAATCTAAAAACATGTCAAAAATACATTAATGCACATGAGAAAAGTGTTTCAATTCACATCATCTCAATAGTGGCATCCGATTCATTGGCAAACTTAACCAAATAAATCAATCAAACAACAAAAAGTAACCGGGACATTCATCCGCATTCACCCTCATAACGAGAAAGTTCCCCGTACCACTCTCAATTTTTCAATATTTTTCATTATGGGTGTATCAATATTCAATCACTCACTCTCAATGAAGAATTCAGAAATGATAGACTATGAACCATAAGTTTTCCCTTAGTGTACTACTCCACTAATAGTTAGATATTGCAACATAGGATCAACTGTGTCTTTCATGGTTGTAATGTAGGCTAAAGGACGAGTAGGAACTATCTAGGAAATAGTGACTAATCTCCCTAAGCAATTTAATACATGTGAACCTACAATAAAAATCACACTTTATCAACTAAACTATTCGCCTTGGTTGAGGTACACAATGTCTGAGGTAGATCAGATCCAAACAGGTTCATTGTAACAAAATCTGGGCTATAAAAACTGAGTTTTCTTACAAATATTCTATAACTCCTTACCATCACACTTTAACACACAAATAACTATTTCTTTAGGGCTTTACTTTCACCTTTCTCCTACTTCAATTTTTCACTCCCTACTTATTAAATGATTTATACTAAAGTACTTGGGAGTTATGGATCGAATTAAGGTCTATCAAAGAAAGTACTTAGGCTACATATGAGGCTACAAAAGAAATCAGGCTATAGTCTCAATGGAGCTAACTAAGGATATGCATAAGGGTAGGTAAATAATGCCTTTACAATTTGGCTAACAAACAAAAGGCCTAAATCACTTCCTACAGCAACGCCCTTTATTTCACTTTGTAAACACACCAGGAAAGTTCTAGACATTCTTTTACATGTCAAATATAAACAAGTACTCACTCTCACAGTGCATGCAGGGAATCAAATTGGATCCTTACGATTCCCGTTCTTGTTCTTTGTAAAAATCAACATTAAGCCAATCAAATCTCATAACACCTATTGTGATTTAACATCTAAAAATAATTAACTCTTTGCCTTTTGTTTCAAAACAACTCCATTTAAAGTCACGAAAAAATTTGGCCCGACATAAAGCATTCCTCAAAAGTCATAATCAGGTTCTTATCGATTCTCATCTTCTAAAGACTACTCTCCTTAAGACGGTTGTTATCTATCTATCATAGTGGAGGAAAACTAACTTTGATTGAATTTCCAAAGAGGGAAAAAATAGATACGTCAAACTGAAATTTCCAAAGATGACAAAAATAAGGCAAAAATAATTACTTTAAACTGACCTAATACGTGAAAAATGCCTTTAGGGAAAATTGTATAATACTTTTAACTTATCAACTTATTAACTATTACAGACTTAACATTCTGAATAGCTAGAAAATCATCCAAATAAATCAAAACAAAAACACAAAATAAAGATAAAATTGTCTCAAAAGAATAAAACAAAGAAAAGCAGAAGGAATGAGAGAATTCCACCACCCCACATTTGAAAAGGAAACACTATCCCAGTTCATGCAAAATAAATGTAGTGTGAAATGGGGAGGGACTCCCTGATCACATGCTATCATCAGCATTATCACTCGAATCCAGATCATGACCAACATCATCTCTTATGTCTAACTCATCCTCAGAATACTGCAACTGTTGCTCCTTATTTGTGAGAACTTCATCATCAACAGGCTCCACAAAATTAGGACCTATCTATTGTATGGTCCTCGCATAATGACCAAATGGATAGTACAACTCCATCGCTAAAATCTTCTCTGGAGTAGCAGGGCGTCCCCCTAATCCGCAACTACACCATCTGTAGCTCATACATCTGGGCAGTGATCTCATCTATTCAAGACTGACGCTTAGGCATAGTCAGTGTTAAACAATAGGCATCACTCCCCTTAGTGAGCGATATATCAATGGGTTTAGTGCTTACTAAAGGCATATAGTCCATGGACTCTTCTTCAATACCTTTTTTGCACAAAAAACTAGTCAATAAACCCCCAAAACCATACCTATGATCCGAATTAAGCCATGTCTTCTTCATACTTGAGAAATTCACATTACCGATATTCACCTCAACATCATCCTGTATCAAAGTAAAAAAAACCCTGTCATATATCATATTAGTCATATGAGTTGCCTGATGTAGACATACATAGATAATATTAGCCCATACTCGGGCCTCCCTATTTATATGACTGCACAGTAATTTAAGGTGAATGTCACTTCCCTTTTTTTGTGTCCACCTTATAGTTGGGTGAGTGCCACATAACAAATGGTGGATGTGAGCATATGGTTATTCGATGTGCATCAACTTAAGTGGCTCAATATCAACTTCTAGTATCCCAATGACTGCATTTTATGTATCAGCATTAAAGGTGATGACCTGGCCATGGAATTTTACTTTGAAATCCCTGTCATATTTGGTCCTAGTAAGTGTAGAACTCCCTAGCTAGTCTCAAGTTACACTCAGTAGGATGATCAAACAAGAACTGTATATGCAATTCTTTTATTCTTCTCACCATACTAGGAAATTCCTTTAGTAAATTCTCTCTGTTAATGAACTGATCTGCATTGTACTTCATTTTATCATGAGATATGTACCATTTGAATCCCGACTTTAATACCCCTCTGATACCATACATCCTTGGTACATCATATGGGATAAGCTGCAGTTGAGATATAGTAGCATCTTTTCTATTTTTTTTAGCTTGCTCAGAAGATCCCACCATAGTTTTTTATTTCTGTTGGCAGTTTGACATGATACCTATCAGATAAAGCATGCATCTACATCAAATAAGGCAATTATCTTAATCTAGAAAACACAAAATATGTGGTGGTTAGGCCACCCCACACTTAGTTGCTAGTAATGGGTATGATATAAATGCAAGGGTACTCAGGCTTCCCCCATTTAGCATTTTCGTACAAGCACATTTTTCCCCATAATTGCAACAACACATAACAATTCATCTTTCATTCAATTAGTGATAGATATAGTAATCTGCATTTCATCCACCCTACTCTAGCTAGAAAAACTTAACCTTTTAACAAGGATGCATAATTTTCTCATAGGAAAAAAGATACTTGGTACACCTATTGCAACATTTGGTCAAGCCTGATGCGAGTTAAATTTGGTTTTATGCAATACATGTGCACAGAGACAACCATAATCATCCACATGTAGTTCACAAACTATTCAAGGTCAAACTGCTCCAACCATTTGTCGTTCCACCAATTTACGTTCATCCCTACTCCTCAACATGAAATCACCCTCAACAATTTGCTAAATAGGAGTTACGTTATTTAATAAATGCATAAATATTCAAGGTTTTATAAATCACAATGTGTAATATCAAATTTACAAAGCACAAATCCCACAAAATCTTCAATAATTGAAACTAATAATAGCATTTCTATCACCTTAACAAGTAGAGCAAAGTGTACTTAGCTTAATGCTTGTGATGAAGATGAAGGCTTTATATTTGTCACTAAAGGAAAGTACACTTCAAGAAGAAAGTTTTTTTCTTAGGGATATTTAGGAGAGGCACTATTTAAGATTTATAAATGAAGGGAATCTGGGATTTAAAGGGATATTGAAAGAGGTGGGGGAATAGTGTGACCCAAAATTTGGTATTGGGTCATAAGATGGAGATAGCACAAGATAAACTATGCAGTGTACCAAAACAGTGCATGCAACGCACAATAAATTGCTCTAAAATAGAGCATGCTATGCCCGCTATTCACACGAAGCTACTAGATTTAGCATTTTTTTTGTGCCCATATTAAATGTAAACACAGTTTTGGGGAAATGTTGAGTTCCATTTTTCGTGTTCACTCTTTCACCTTTCATTAGGGAGTATGTTATGCTTTCCTGATAGTATTTCATTTACCTCTCATTTTTATCCTTGCTTCCGTGTTTCTCATTCCTACATCCTTAACAAAAAACAACAAAATAACGTAAGAAAAAGTGTGTTGCCTCCCACTTAGTGCCTTAGTTTTGGTCGTGTCACGACATATTTTTTTTATATTTTTGTTATCTTTTTCTTTCCTACAACTAAAATAGAAATTAACTACGTTATTACATTACATTCATAGGTTTCCTCCTATACATCGCCTTATTTTATGTCGTGGAATGACTCAGCTCAAACTTACTCATCCGCAAAGGTGATTGACACATTTTGTATATCTCATGATTTGCCCAATAATGCTTCACACATTATTCATTCTCCAAAAACTTCTCAGTCTTCTCTTTATTCCATTGTTGTACCGCTCCATGAGGTGTCATCTGAACCACCTCAAAAGGTGTTGACCACTTAGACCATAATTTACCTAGAAATAACTTTAACCTTGAATTAAATAGAAAAAACAAGTTGTCTAGGTTCAAACACTCTATCTTTAATTTGCCTATCATGCCATCTCTTAGTTTTCTCCTTGTATAGTTTGGTATTCTCATATGGATGGAGATTAAACTCATTAATTTCAACAACCTGAAACAATCTCTTATCTCCCACTACCTTCATCTCAAGATTCAACTTTTTAATGGCCTAACAAGCATGATGCATAAACCACGACTAACATCTCCTTTTCCGTGACTATATAGTTCATCTGGGCATCATTCAAGACTTTGCTAGCATAATAAATGGAATGGAATATCTTGGATTTTTTATGCCCCAAAATAACCCTTACAGCCACATCACTTGCATCAAACATTAATTGAAATGAAAACTTCCAATCTGGGGAAATCAGGAAGGGTGCTTCAATCAGCTTCTTCTTTAGCCTCTCAAAAGCTTCTTCACAATTTTCTACAAAATCAAATTTAGCTTCTTTCTGTAACAATTTACATATTGGGCTCACAATCTTTGAAAAATCTTGAATAAAGCGCCTATAGAAACCTGCATGCCCTAAGAAACTTTACACTCCATCTACTGTTACTGGATATAGAAGTTTTTGGATCACTTCAATTTTGCCTCTGTCTACTTTAAGCCCTCGACATGACTCTTTATGTGAAAGAAATATTCCTTCCTTCACCCAAAAGTGGCACTTTTCTTAATTCAACACCAAATTTGTCTGTTCACATCAATCTAGGACTCAATCTAGATTCTCTAAGTATTCATCAACAGAATTACCTTAAATAGAGAAATTGTCCATAAATACCTTGACAAATTCTTAAAATATGTCATAAAATATTTCCATCATGCATATCTAAAATGTTGAAGGTACAATGTAGGGGACAAAAGGATGCGTCTGAATTCATATGTGCCATAAGGACATGTAAAAGTTATTTTCTCTTGATCTTCGGGTGCAATGGTAATCTGATTATATCCTAAGTAACCATCAAGAAAAAAATAATACACCTTCCCTGTCATCCTAGCCAACATCAGTTCTATGAATGCGATAACATAGTGGTCCTTTCTTGTGGCTTACTTTAGCATCCGGTAAACACTACAGATTCTCCATCCAGTCACCATGTGAGCGGGAATTAGCTCATTTTCTTCATTAGTGACCATGTTTATCCCACCTTTATTTGGGATACAATGCATTAGGCTTATCCACTTATTGCCTGAAATTGGATAAACAATCCCATTGTCGAGCCACTTGATGGCCTCTTTTCACACTACGTCTTTCATCAGTGGATTCAACCCACGTTGTTGCTGCACCTTTGGTTTAAATCCTTTTTCCATGTGTATCTTGTGCATGTAAAAATCTGGATTTATTCCTGTAATGTCGAATATTTTCCACCCAATTGTCTTCTTCCTTCTTTTCAGGACTACTATTGCTTCATTTACCCGCATATCAGATAAACCTACAGACAAAATAATAGGAAAGGTATCATTGTCCCCAAGGAAAATATATTTCAAGTGAGGAAGAAGAACCTTAAACTCCAATTTGGGAGCTTCATCAATTGAAGCTTTGGGGGATGGACCAATTGGCCTATTCAATAGCTCAAAAGGCAATTTTCTTTTTTCAAAGACCTCCAAATTCATGACTTGAACTAATATCAATGCCTCTACATCTCCATAAAGATCATGACCTACCAAGTCTCGCTCTAATAGATTATCTGACAATAACAACCTCTAATCAGACTCAAGATCTATAACAGATATAGCAGAAAACTCTTCATCTATAGATGGAAATTTTAGCTCTTTGTACACATCAAAAACCTCTACATTGTCATTTGCTCTTATTGTCCTCTTCCCTACTGCTACATGAATTAATAACTGTCCTGTTTCTAGGAAGGGCCATCCTAAAATAAATAGGAAAACCAGATCATCTTCAAAGTCAAGAATCACAAAGTCCACTGAAAATATTAGTGATCGTACTTGCACCAAGACATATTCAATAATACCATCCGGACTAGCAAGGGACCTATCTGCCAACTGCAAAACAATAGTAGTGGGTTTGGGACTCCCAAGACTCATCTTCCGGTACATAGATGTGGACATAAGATTTATGCTAGCTCCCAAGGCACATACTCCATGAGAACTGATGGTCTACCCTGTAGTGATCCACAAAGTGAAACTACATTGATCCTTCAGCTTCGTGGACAGTTTGTTTTAAATCTTGGATGTGCACTTCTCAGTAAGTGCAACTGTAGCATACTCTGTCAACCAATTCTTGTTCGCCACTATATCTTTCAGGTATTTTGAATATTTAGAAACACTTTGTAGAATAGCAACAAGAGCAAGACTTAGTTGAACCTTCTTTAGAAGATCTAAATATTTCTTGCAACTGGCCTTCTCTAGATGCACCTATAACTTTTTTTTGACCCCTTTGTCTTCATTGGCCTTAGGTTCATCATCAATGGTTGTGGGACTAACCTGCTCGGGTACCGCCTTCTTTTACTGCAACCTACACTTTCTTATAACTTTATTTACCTGCTTTAGATTTGTCTTTGTATTGCTAGGTAAGGCTCCTTGAGGTTTTGTATTTCTTGATCCCTCAATTTGACCAAATTATAACTCCAAATTTCTAGTAACCAACTGTTGAATCTTCAACTGTCTGCAAACTACGCTTGATTAGCTAAAATCTGCTTCAGTATCTTCAAAAAATTACTTGTTTGAGTGGCAGTTTGATTATTCTGGACCTGTTATTGATTCTGTTGCACTGGTCCCTTATACTGATTTGTGTTTTGTGCTTGATTCCCACCCCATGAGAAATTGGGATGGTTCCTCCAGTTATGATTATAAGTATTACCAAAATTCTATTATCCCTCGCATTCCCCGTATAGTTGAAAAAATCTAGATTAGCCACACATGCATCTGCTGCATTGCTGAAATCTGTGTTTGTAATGCAGTAAAATGGTCTACCTATGATACCCCTGCAACCTTCTTAGGAGCACTACTCGAGTCAGCATTCCAATCAGGATACCCTTGTCAAATTCTATTCAGTAATGTATACAATTTATCGTAAGTCTTCTCAAGAGATTGCCCACCTGCTGCTGAATCCAAGAGAATCTTGGTATTTGGCTCTAATTCCTCAACGAAAGTATGAACATCCCTCAACGAAAGTATGAACATGAACATCATTAGACTGATGATGGTGAGGGAAATTTCTGAGTATACTTTTAAATCTCTCCCACAATACCTAACCATAACCACCCAATACCCTATGTTGGATGAATTTCAAACAAATAACAAGATAAAACAATTAATACTCAAAGACGATAATAAAATCCATAACCATAACCAACCAACGATCCAATTAAATATTGAACAGGTATCATCCCTAATACCAATACCAATACCAGTGCTAAGGTTGACACCAATGCCGACACCACCGCCATAGTAGTCATACAAAGCCTTGAACAAAAAAAAAGAATATCTGATTGGAACAAAACCCTGAAAATAGCAAAAACCAAAGTCTAAGAAATAAACAGAAATATGAAAGGAAATCCGTAGAATGAAATGGAAAGTTCGAGAGAATAAAAGCTCACCATTTCAGTCTGATATAGATGTTGTTCCTGAAACCAAGTAATTGAGTAGAAAGAGTAGTATGGTCAATTTTTGCTTTGCGTGGGGATATAGCGCCTGAAGACAGGTTAGAGGGTGAATGCTAGCATGTATTAAGAAATAAAGATAATGCAATGCCATCATTCTATAACAAAGTACTTAACTATATGCAATCACATACATATATACATATATACTATGTCGGGAAAGCGAATCGGGTTTAACATGAATTTAAAACATTAACTTGGGTTAAGTAGCTTTACCGTTATAATCCATCCATAGGCTATATGGGTCTAGTTTTACCCCATAAACGGGCCTTGATTCGTGTAGTCGCAAGAACTAGAGATATCATAGGGTTCGGGGATTCCCATGTACCCTTTGCCCTTAATGTTTAATATATCCATGTATAAACTTAGGCGATTCCTGTGTACTCCATAAGTATATGGTCATAATGTCCAACCATCATGTCGGCAAACATGAGTTTCCAGTATCTGTCCATTGGACTCACCCCTTCACGGTTAGCTATCACAAGCAGCCATTATTGCCCAATTAAAACCTTTAGCACATAACAAAACCACCAATTCCAAAGCATATTACCAAGGCATTATGAAGTAGTATGGTCATACAGACTATATCTTGCAAGAATTGGCACTAGTTAACACTTAGGAGATTCCCATATACCTCGCAATTTCATTGGCCAACACTTAGGCGATTCCCATGTACCCCATAAGATTTCCAATCAATCAAAACCATGGCCACCAACGCCTTTATAAATCTTTTAATTCAATCAAACTTTTTAGGGTTCCATTACCATGTAATGCAGTACAAGGTTTTTAATAGAAGTCTAACTATGTGACAAAAACATTCTCATTGACATTTTAACGACATGTTGAGGGCATAGAGTTTCAAAAACAAAAAACCAAGAACCAATTAACCATTCCCATTCAACCACATGTTCAAACCAATATTATAACATGAAAAACCATTAATAAAAAATTAGAAAACATCATCCAACCATTTGTAACCAAAACTCCCAACATATATTTCAAAACAAATGCAACCTACCATAATGTCATGAAAACCATTAAGTAAAACATACTTTTAGTTTGAACTAACAATTAGGGAGGAGTAAACTGCCTTAGATACCAAAGAAGACGGAGAGAACCACCCTTGAGAGCCTTGATTGACCACTTGGGAAAAATCCAAGCCTCTTTTTGAACCAAGATCGTGAGAAAGATTTAAGAGTGTTTTAGAGAGTGATTTGAGAATAGTAGGTTAATGAAATCCCGAGAGTGTTTTAAGTCATGGGTCAAAAGAAGTTAAGAGGAGAAATATCAAGAATACCCCCAACTTAAACTGTAAAAATTCTTGCAGGTGGTTACGATTGGACCCCTCAACTCGTACACACATCATATGAATAGTACCATCCAGTCATACCCAGAACAAATAGTTGGACATCCACAAAATGTACACCATATGACTCCTCATTCCCCACACGTACCAATAATATATGACTAGTACCAATAAGTCATATCCAAGATAGAATCAACAGGATTGGACACTGAATAATGTACGACTCCAATATATCACTCGTACCTTATCCTTATGGCTCATAGTGAGGCACTCATAAAAAGAGCCAAGTCAAGTCACTATGTTTCAGATTAAGTAAAGAACCAACCCAGCAGCCCATTACCAACCATACGACCCATACCTACTAAGTCGTAACCAGAATAGAAACCCAACCATTATACACTGGATAACTAACGTGTTGGGTCACCGAGACGATACCTACATCATATGACATGTATGGTTAGTCGTATGATTAACAGAGCTCTAACCCATAATATTTTACAAGGACATAAACCTAGGGTGTTTCAGTTCTTTCCCACTTGGACCATTTGTCCTCAAATGATGGAACAAGGTAGTACAAGCATTATTAAACCCCCAAAAGTTTATACCCTTACCTTTAGCAAAGTTAGAAAACAAAGTTACTAAGAAAGCCAATTTTTCCTTTAATATAATTCTAAAAAACGACTTTATAAGGAACATATACCTTCTACACAAATTTTAAGAGAAGAAAATAGGAACGGATACTTGGACTTCATGTCCTCTTCTGCTTCCTATGCAGCCTCTTTCACTTTGTGGTTCCTCCATAGATCCTTTATTGAGGACACTTCCTTGGTCCGCAACTGACGAACCTAACAATCCAAGATCTCAATAAGGATCTTCTCATACGATAGAAAATAAAAAATACCAATATACTTATTACTCAAGATAGGATCTAACATCTGCTTCTCCTTGATTTTAGCATCAAGAGATGACTGTGTCACTTTCTGTACCTACACACCACTATCCTCGGAGTCTAAAAGGAAAACTCCAAGGTTACCCAAATATTGAATATCCTTCACCAACTCCTACTTGTCCTTATCCACATAATCTAGACACCCCATGGATAACTTGCTAAGAGAAATAGCAACAACATTATCTTTACCTAGGTTCTAGTAAAGACTTATGTCATAATCCGTGAGAAAATCAAGCTATCTCTTTTGCCTAAGGTTAAGCTCTTTCTTAGTAAGCACATATTACAAGCTCTTATGATAAAGAAAAAACATCCATATACACCCCATAGAAATAGTAATGCTATATTTTTAATGGAAACACCACAGCTAATAGTTCCAAGTCATGAGTTAGATAATTCCTCTCATACACCTCCAACTATCTAGAGGCATAAGCTATTACCTCGCTATGCTGCATCAGAACATAACCCAGTCCCACATAGGAAGTATCAGAGTAGAACTCAAACCCATCAGTGCCTTTAGAAAAAGTCAAAACCAGAGCTGAAGTTAGATTATCCTTCAGCTTTTTGAAACTACCCTCACAAGAATAAGACAATAAGAACTTTACCTTTTTCAGAGTGAATTTAGTCAATAAGGAAGCTATAGTAAAAAACCCCCCACAAAACTCCTATAACAACCAACTAAACCCAAGAAGCTCAGAATATCAGCTGGAGTCCTGGGTCTAGGCCACTTCTTAACCACTGCAACTTTCTGCGGATCCACCATGATCCCTTTTCTAGAAATGATATAACTTAGAAAAGTGACAGTGTTCAACAAAAATTTATATTTCAAAACTTTAGCATACAACTGCTACTCCTTCATGTCTGCAAATCAATGCGGAGGTGATTCGTATGAACGACCTCGCTCTTAGAATACACCAGAATATCATCTATGAAAACAACAATGAACAAGTACAGATACTGATGGAAGACCCTATTTATTAAATCCATGAATGTCTCCAAGGCATTGGTCAACCCAAAAAACAAAACTAGAAACTCAAAATACCAATCCTGGTTTGAAAGGCAGCCTTAGGGATATCCATCTCCCTAATATTTAACTGATGATGCTCGAATCAAAGATCAATTTTGGAGAAAAACTTAGCACCCTACAACTAATCAAATAAATCATCTTTCCTTGTAAGAGAATACGTATTATTTATTGTTACCTTGTTTAACTATCGGTAATCAATGTACATCCGAAGGGAACTATCTTTCTTATGCAGGAATAGCACCGGTGAACTCCACAGGGACATACTATAACCAATTATCTAAAAGATTCTTCAGTTTCTCCTTGAGTTCCTTCAACTCAGCTAGAGTCATTCTACACAGTGGAATAGAGATTGGATAAGTGTCGGAAACAAGATCAATCCCAAACCCAATCTCTCTATCAGGAGGAACACTAGAAAGGTCATCAGGGAAAACCTAAAAAAAATCATTCACCACTGGGACAAAATGCAAAGAAGGACCACCCAAGTTAGAATCATTAACCAGAATAAGATGATAGAGACACCCCTTTGAGATCAATATCCGAGCTTTGATATATGATATAATCTTCCCTGTAGGAGCTAGGGAACCACCCTATCACTTAATAATAGTGTCATCAATTAATTCAAAAACAACTTTCTGGTTCGACAGTTTAGAGAAGCATAGCACAAGTACAACCAATCTATCCCCAATATGACATAAAAATCCACTCTATCTAATTCAAATAGATCCACCAAAGTTTCTTTACTAGAAATAGATACCACACACCCCCTATAGAGTCTTCTAGAAATCAAGAGTCACCTACCTAGGTAGAAACAAAAAAAGGGTCCAAAATAACCACAAGACCAAAACATAAATGCATAGCCAAAAATGGTTTCACATAAGAAAGAGTGGACCTTAGATCAAGTAAATAGTACACATCTTATGAAAAGAGTTTCAATATACTAGTAACGATGTCTGATGATGCCTCAAACTCCTATCAGATCGTCAGAGAATAGAGATGGTTCTGAATAGTGCTGGAACTAAATGGTGCACCCTTTGGTGGAGGAGCTGATAATGAAGCAACTTGAACTTTGTTCACCCTTAAAGAAACTGTAATAACGGGATAGTTTTTAAGCATATTGACTGGTTGACCACAGTTGAAGCACTTATCCCCCCCCCCCTTATCATATAAACCCAGATATAACACCACGTAGCACCATCCCTGCCACTCTGCTGCTGGCCATTACCTTGCTGAGAGAACCTAAACTTCTTGCCCTTCTTCTCCCCTATTTCTGCCTATTTCTTCTTCTCTTTCTCTACCTTTTGTATTCAAATAACTAACCTCAAACTCACTCTACTTTAGGGACCCGACTAGTCAAAAAATGGTTGCTTAAGTGACCAGCTGGCTGCTTTAGCAGATGCACCAGCTAAAACTTGAAAAAAATCCATATTTCCACTAAACCTTCAGGATTAATCAGGAATCTTATGAAAGTAAATGAACTATTATATCCAATTAAATTTGACATTCCAGACTACATGATGCCTTACGCCTATGGGCCACTTTTATCAAATTCTGACCAACAGCCCAAAATAATTTTGAATGACTCGAGACCCAAAACAATAGTCCCGCTAACCTAAACTTGATATTTTAAAGTTGGTGGAATTGTCCAAATTGACATTTGATGTCATTAAGCTAGATTTTACGCTTGATAGCAAACCCTTACTAACAAAGACTTTAAAAATAGAGAATTAGCTTTAAAATGCAAATAAACTTACTGATAATTAAACTATCAACTCCATCAAGACATAAATGTCTTAGGAAAGCTATAGAAAATCTCTAAATAGTAAAAATGCATGTAAATGCAGAGAATAACATGAAAGGTCATTACAATGTATCATAACATCCTAAAATAATGATAACAACCAACACATGCAATAATCAATAATCTTTACATACAAATTCATTCATTAAATGTGATTATAATTAGAATATTAAAGACTCATTTTTACATTCCTTAACAACATACTTTTCATAAGTAATACTAAGAAATATCTGCCATACATAGGTGTAATAAATTAGATTAAACTACATTAACCATTCCCTACCTCAATACACGCTTTTATCACTTAATAAATCCTGTGCCTTGCATTTCCATACAACTTCCACTTAATTGCTGTCTAAAATTATAACCAGCTAAATGTTGATAAAATATCTATTTTTGTGTGAATTAAAAATTTTACCCCTCCTCATGGTAATGTTGTGGTATTTTTGGGATGTGGGAATGATTTGCAAAATTCCTGATGCAATTTGGTGCCTTTTATATGATTGTATAGTTTCTAGCAACTTTGAGAGCCTTATAGTTGATTTCTAATGATATCTTTTGAACAATATAATGGATGATAAAATAGACTAATCAAATGAATCTAGCAAATCAAATTTAAGATGGTAACATGGTTGGTATAGTTTCATGGATTTTAAATCACTTTCGACCCTTGGTTTGGAAAGTTATGATTTTCAGTTTCAGGTGTCAACTTTATGAAAACAATGTCCTTTCAAAAATATGATGTTTCATTTGAGTTTGAAGTATCAAATTAGATAGGCAAGCATAGTTTTTTTTTTGCATTTATGGGATTTTGGATGAATCTCGAGGAGCTCTCAATGACTTGAAATTGTACTGATAACGCTCAAAATACACTTTTAAATGGGTGTAAGCGATCATCGTCAATATAAAACCCAACTAGGTTGGCTTCAAATCCTACAGGGAATATGGTATGAACTTAAGTCGTTTGCGATTTAATTCACTAATAGTTTAATGTTTCATACAATGGGGGTTTAAGTTTCACAAATGATTGTTTTTCACTTTAATTTCGATATTTGTAACCAAGATTTTAAGAAATAACAAGAATTATATTCACTAGGGCTTACGGTACATGACAGATGCTAGATGTGACGCAAGATTCTCACAGTGGTTAGGATAACAAGCTATCCTTATCGATGATATGCTCAAATGTCTCTCGACCTATTAAGCGTCTAATTTGCTAATCCTCTCAGACTTAGGGAATTTCTATACACTATTTAGATTTTACCTTAGGTTATCCAACCTTGTTACAGCTCTGATTATTAAACAAAGTATTTCCAAGTCCCTGTTGATAATTAACTTCCTACTGTATATGATTTCTTTCTCAAGTCAATCAAAGTAGATGTGTCTACTATTTGCAACCAACAAACATTAATCAAAATCTTAGAATTATCAAGAAATCCTAACACCTATTAAATCTTGAGTATTTAGAACATCGTCATGACCTAACCTTAGATCCCATAATTCAGGTTAATGAAGTTTAGCTCCTCATGATGCAAGGAACAAGTACATGAATTGAATTCATAGGTGAGAAGATTAAGTTACAGTAATGATGAAAATCAAGAAGTATAACTTGAATTAAACTATGGTACAAAACTCCTAAAATATATTTTAACTAGCGAGAGAGAAATATCGTATCTTTTTCAAATAAAGATGAGTCCAAAAAATATAATATCCTTTAGAAAACCCTAAAACAAGGCTTTAAATATTTTAACCTAATTAATGAAATAAAATCAAAGTTACATCTTTTCCTCAGAATAAATGATGATGTCCGTGATGGCTTATCATGAGTATGACGGCTTATCACGGATGTCGTCATCTCCTCTGTACTTTTAGCTTTTACTGCCTAAGGCTAACGACGACGATGGTGCCTTATCACCAGCCTAACGACGAGTCATGGATGTCATCACAAAACTTTCTTGAACTTTCATCTTCTGTTTAAGGCTGACAACTCTCCTGATGCATTATCACCATCTTGACACCTTGTCACAAAGTGTCGTCACAACTTTAACTCATGCCAATTCTCTAGTTAAGTCTGATGAAAACTGTGATAGCCTATCACAGAGCTGACGATTTATCACAAATGTCGTCAGCCATAGTTCTCTTCAGATTCCTCCAGATTTCAACTTCTTTGGTTCTATTCTTGTTGGTTCTCTATCCAATCATCTTAAACTGTAAAATCAGACATAAACAAATAAAAAATGACAAATATTGCTTAATATTTTGCAATTATTCTTAGTTAAAGGTCTTAAATGTGTTAGCAATTGCTCAAACATCAAAACCCTAAACTTAAAACAATTGCTTGTCCTCAAGAAACTCAGCCTAACTAAGAGAATAAATAGCATATTCAGCAGCAATTTTTCTCTTTTAAGTTCAAAACATAGTTACCACCTCCAAGGTCAATCCAATTAAAACCAACTGTGTATGTCATTGAAGAACAATAAAGTAACACAAAGCACTTAAGCGATGACATCAGTCTTAGCCACAGCAACCATTCATATATCATTGCTGTACTATCTAAACAAGCAAGTAGCTAGCGACAATACCATTTTACACTTACAACAAAGATATCCCCCTCCTCCCATATAATAAACCAAAAATGTAAATGTAGGGATCATTGAAAGACTGTCACTCTCATAATGAAGCTCCAATCAGTGTATGCCAAATACCATCGGCTTGCCCTTATTTTTATTACCAAGAACTTCAGATAGGCTAGCTAGGATCACTATAGGACTTCTTTTAGGCTTATAATGTAGGCTGGGGCTGGTATGATATTCAATGTTATTAAAAGTGACTATGCCTTCTTGACATTACGCTAATATCTTGGGGCTCACTTAATCATCTCTTTTTCATTTTCTTTTCCATTGATCGCGCTTGTTCAAGTTTGATGCCTCTCATTTTTTATAGATAGCACCCAACTTTTATTCTTCTTTTTCTTTATTCTACCCTTATTCATACTCATCTTACAGAATGCACCCCTATGATAGCTACCCTCAACTTAGGTTGTTTGACTAGGTCAAGGTGCACAGTGTCCAAGGAGGACCAGGGTCAAGGTGCACAGTATCCAAGGAGGACCAGGGCCAAACAAGTTCATTATGGTATAAATGGGAAGGTGACAGTTGTCATAAGGAAGAAATAGGCTAATTAGGCTCAAAATAAAGATCAAGGTATATAATGCACATAGGGTCGGCTATTTAGGCAAAAAGTGGGTTAATCAACAAAATAGCGTATGATCCTTTCCTAACCCCTATCCTTTAACCATGGTAAGACTAAACAGGTAAATTTTTGATTTAGCATACAGAGGAAATTAAGTAGTTCCTCACACACACATGGCACTCAATTATATAGCAGGCCACCACTTATCTAGTTCATGCAATTGTTCAGCAATGATCATCAAGCAGCTAGAACTAATGCCACAACAAGATTCACAATTTCCATAAGTAAATATAATTCACTCAATCTTTGCAAACAAAACTTTGGAGGGGTGTTTAAAAATCAATCAAAAATATGTCAACTACTTTCTGTACTTGTATTTATTCTAGTTACCACAAAATATGTTACAAAAATAGACTACCCTACACCCTCAACTCAAAATCAAAGAAAAATTAAACTAAGGGTTAGAGTATACCTAGAATGGTCAATCTCGGGTATCATGGGTTGCCTCTCATGCAGCGCCTGATTTAACATCACAGCACGACTTAGGTATCTTAATTACTTCAAACTTTATATAGACAGATAATGGTGATACTTACTGATTCTTTCAGGCCAATGTAAAGCTTGACATGTTTCCCATTTACCTTGAAGGTACTGCCATCTTCGTTTTTAAGTTTCACTACTCCTAATGAGTGGACTTGAACAACTTTAAAAGGGCCTAAAAACTAAGATTTCAGCTTACCTAGGAACAATTTGAGTCTGGAATTGAACAGAAGCACCGATTTACCTTTTTGGAGTTCTCGTTTCTATATTCTCCAATCATGGTTCTTTTTCATCTTTTCTTTTGACAGATATGCTCATTCATAGGCCCTGAGATGGAATTCATCCATCTCATTCAATTGCCCCAGTCTCAGCTCTGTTGCTTCCTTCCAAGTTAGATTTAACCTTTTGAGTACCCATAAGGCCTTGTCCTCAACATTATTGGTAGGTGGCAAGCTTTTCCATAGACCAGCTAAAATGGTGATATCCCAATGAGTGTCTTGAAAGCAGTCCGATATGCCCACAAGGCATCATTGAGCTTTTGAGACCAATCTTTTTGGCTAGCATTCATCGTTTTTTCTAGGATGTCTTTAATCTCATAATTTGATACCTCCACTTGCCCACTAGTTTATGGATAGTATGGAGTAGCCACTCTCTCCTATTTCACCCCATATTTTACCAAAGATGCTCAAAGCATTTTTTTGTAAAAATTAGATCCTCCATCGCTTATGATAGTATGTGGTACTCCAAAGCAAGACAACCCTCTTCCCTTCATTATCAGACAAGGCTATAGCTTCGACCCATTTTTAGACATAGTCAATAGCAACTAAAATATACTTCATCCCGTACAAGCTCACAAAAGGACCCATGAAGTCATTGCCCCAGACATCAAATAATTCCACTTCAAGCAACTTAGTCAAGGGCATCTCATGTCTTTTAGAGATAGAGCCCTGCCTTTGGCATTAGTCATATTTTAGCACAAACTCGTGGGAATCCTTTAACAATGTTGGCCAATAATAACCACTCTACAATAACTTCCTAGTTGTTCGGTCACCTACGTGGTAACCCCCAACTGGGGAAGCATGAAATGCTTCCAATAAGTATAATACATCCACTTCCAGCACGTTTTTACTTATAATATTATCTACAAATCACCAAAAAAGATACGGCTCATCCCAGAAGTAATGCATCACATCATGCAGTAACTTCTTCCTTTGATGGAAAGAAAGCTTTTCTAGGATGACCTTACTCAGAACATAATTTGCATAATCTATATACCAAAGCAATTTTTCCATAGCAGCAACCAGAATCTCCTCATCAGGGAATGCATCATTTATCTTCATTTCATCACTACTTTCCTGTTCACCTTCCATTCTAGACAAATGATCTACAACCTGGTTTTCACAACCTTTCCTATCCTTGACCTCAAAGTCAAATTCTTACAACCATAATACCCATCTGATCAGCCTTGGTTTTGCATCTTTCTTAGCCATCAAATACCTCAAGGAAGTATGGTTGGTGTGGACCACTACTTTGGTCCCAAGCAGATAAGCTCTAAACATCTCAAAAGTATACACTACAGCTAGAAGTTCCTGTTCAGTGATGGTGTAATTATTTTATGCTTCATTCAGTGCTTTGCTGGTGTAATATAACAGATGGAACAGTTTGTTCCTCTTTTACCCCAATACAGCTCGAAAGGCAACACTACTTGCATCACACATGATCTTAAATGGCTTTGCTCAGTCAGGTGAAATAACAATAGGGGCCTGAATTAGCTTCTTTTTAAGGCATGCAAATGCCTTCAAGCACTCATCATCGAAGGAAAATTTCACCTCCTTCGACAAAAAGTTTGAAAAGTGGATTTGAAATCTCTGAGAAATCTTTTACAAATCTCTGATAAAAGCTAGCATGTCCAAGAAAATTGTGCATTCCTTTCACTAAAATAGGAGGTGGTAGTTTCTCAATAACTTCCAACTTCGCTCGATCAACATCTATCCCCTTTTGAGAAATTTTGTGGCCAAGAACAATGCCCTCCTAGACCATGAAATGGCATTTTTCCCAGTGAAGCACCAAGTTAAATTCAACACATCTTTGCAAGGCTACATTTAGATTTTCCAAACACATATCAAATGAATCACCCACCATAAAGAAATCATCCATGAATACCTCTATGGTGTCTTCCACCATGTCAGAGAAGATAGACATCATACAATGTTAAAAAGTGGTGGGTGCATTACATAGCCCAAATGGCATCCTTTTAAATGCAAAGATGCCATATGGGTATGTGAACATTGTTTTCTCCTGATCTTCAGGAGCAATATATATTTGGTTGTATCCAAAATAACTACCCAAAGTAATACCACCACCTGCCAGCTAATCGATCAATAATTTGGTCTATAAAGGGCATTAGAAAGTAGTCTTTCATAGTCCAAGAATTTAGCTTACGATATTCCATGCAAACTCTCCACCCAGTTATAGGCCTGAGCGGAATCAACTCATTATTTTCATTAGCAACCATTGCCATAGCCCCTTTTTGGGTACGAATTTAATTGGGCTTGCCCACTTGGTATCAAAAATAGGGTAAACCACTCCAGCATCTAACCACTTAATAATCGTTTTATTAACCACCACTTTCATTGGTGGATTAAGACAACACTGATGTCCTATGGTTGGAATCCAATCCTCTTCAAGTTGAATTTTATATGTACAAATGCATGGACGAATGCTAATAATATCTGTAATGGTCCACCCTATAGGTCTCTTGTGCCTCTACAATACTGAGATAAGTGCATTCATCTATTGTTCCCCCAAATAAGCTGCAATAATAACAGGTAGCATATTCTCATTGCCAAAAAACACATATAGTAAATGCCCAGTCAATTCTTTCAATTCCAATACCGGAGGCTCCTCAATAGATGGCTTGGCTGGTGGCATTGGTCAATTAGTCAGGTCAACGTATTTCTTTTTAGGAACATAAGGATATGAAACCATGCCTATCAAGGAACAAAAGGTCTCTTCATACTCACCAATTCCTTCACTATCATAATGTATCATGACCGTGGCTAAAGGTTCGATAACAAGTTGCTCAACTATGGGCACCTTCTGTTCATCCTCATAATATAAATTAACTACTAAGAACAAACTTATCTCTTTATGCTTCTTCATTGATTTTCCCATATCAAATTATACCACTTCATTATTCATCCTAAATAAGAGCTTATTCACTCTCAAATCAATCAGCATCCTTTTTATTGTGGGGAAAGGTCAACCCAAGATTATGGGAACCTCAAAATCGACCTCGCAATCCAGAATGATGAAGTTTTTAGGGATATAAAGTTGGACACCTTCACCAACACATCATACAAAATGCCAATATGTCACTTTATTGACCTATCTGCCATCACGAGTCTCATATTGGTGGGTATGGAATTTCCCAGACCTAAGTTTCTATAAATAGTTACTGGCATCAAATTAACGCTTTCTCTAAGATCATATAGTACTTTGGTAAATTCCATTATCCCAATTGTGTAGGGAATAGTGACTGCACCTGGGTCTAGCTTCTTTTGTACTAAAGTTCTTGTAGAAATAGCATTACAAAGCCAGAGATCTACCTCCAATTCATAGCTCACTGCTCATTTCTTAATCACAAAGTCCTTCATGAATATTGCATATCCTGACATTTTCTCAAGTGCTTCAACCAGGGGAACATTTATTGTTAATTGCTTGAGCATTGCCATGAATTTGCTGAATTTGGCATTATTAGCGTTCTTTTTCAATCATTGAGGAAAGGGAGATGGTGGTTTAGGGATAGCTTTCAATACCACTTTCTCTTCCTTCTCCTTTTCCTTTTTCAAAAAATTAGCAGAATTATCTAGCTTCTCTGACTCCACTGGTTTGCTTTCTTTGGATTCATCAACAACTATCGCACCATCCACAGATTTGCCCACAATAGGGCCAGGTAAGATCTTACCACTCCTAGTGGTAATCACCATAAATGAGCCATCATTTCATAGATTCTGAACCGTATCAGTATGTAAAGTACCAGTTTTTCTTCGGTTTAGTGTTGTAGAAAGTTGGCTCATCTGCTGCTTCAACTACTTGATAAAAGTAGAGTGTGAACTAACCAACTAACTCAGGGTAGAGAATTCACTCTTCATAGTGGTTACTCCTGAGCTAGTGGCCTCAACTCCCTTCAGTAATTTTTCGATCATATCCTTCATGGATATCTTTCCAGATCCATTTAGTGCAACATCCCGACTTTCAGGAGGAATTTACAAACCACTCCTATTATTATTACTTCTGTAGTTTCCTTGCTCCCTATCTTTATAATCTGGCTTGTCATAAAAGTTTTGACCTTGATTCCCTTGGCTAGCATCCGAAACCCCCCTAATTATTATTATAATTTACCTTTTCATCTTCATCAATAGCAATGGTGAACTGAGTTCCATAGCCTTAACCTTTTCAGTCTTGCCTGATAGCAAATGATTGGTCAGCAAGTCCATCTGAGTCTTTAAGTGGGCTATGTCTTGGTCTTTCTCCTCATCCTTTCTACACTGCTCCGCAGTCATACCACCAGAAATAGTCAGGCTAGCTACCACATAATCCCTGGTATGCTAAGCCCAACTCTGTTAGGTTATTCTATTCAGCATGTCTGAATCATCTTAAAATGAAAGGTCAATGAACGAATCACCTGCAGCATTATCTATAATTAGCTTTGTCACAGAGTTAAAAGCTCTGTACAAAGTCTCTATCAAGTGTAAGTCTGTCATACTGTGGTTCAGCCATTGTGCCATCTTCTTCTTGAATCTCTCCCAAGTTTTATGCAATACTTTAGTTGGGAGTAGCCTAAAGTTGCTGATTTCATCCCTTAATTATACCCTCCTGGAAGGTGGAAAGAACTGTTCTACAAATACCTCTTTCAATTGTCTCTAACTGGCTATAAAATTGGGCTCCAGCTTATTTAACCATATTATTGCCTCCCCAGACAGAGACAATGGAAATAATCTCAACTGGATCGTATTTTGGCTGACTCCCAGATTATCAAAAGATTTGCAAATAATGATAAAGTTCACTAAGTACATGTTCAGATCATCACCAGGCAGGCCTCCAAACAAAGCCGTCAGATGCAGGAGTTAGATCATAGTACTTGTTATGTTGAATTTTGCACCACGTGCCAACGGTGGAGAAATGATAGCACCCATTACACCTGCTTCATCCATTCCGCCATCATCGTCATCAACCTTGTAATGGATAGGATATTGACAATACCTTCCTCTGACTGGATGGTTTTTGTTAAAATTTTGCTGCACTGGTGTAGCAATTTGCTCAGATCGCCTTGGGTTATAAGAATTCAGCAATTCCTCATCAGCCAAGTCTTTTTCATCAGGGTTCGAGTGACGTACTTGTTGACCATAGTTTTGTATGTTCACCTGAGCCCTAGCTAAGGCTGCCAATCCGTCAGCCTCTCGTTGTTCTGCCATTCTCCCAATCAGCTGAGGTTCCAGATTAATTGGTAATAATGGTTCTCCTGAACTTCTTATTTTTGGTATAAACAAGAAGGAACCTACAATAAACAAAAACAACAAATAAACATAAATCTAGGAAAGCTAACTAACAGTCAATTAGAGCACACAACTTTCAGTTTACAACCATATTCCCCTGCAAAGGCGCCATTTTTTATAATGCTCAAATTATACTCTTGAATAGGTGTAAGCGATCGTCGTCAATATAATCCCATAGGGAATATGGTGTGAACTCAAGTTGTTTACGATTTAATTTACTGATAGTTTCATGTTTCCTAAAATAGGGGTTTAAGTTTCACAAATGATTGTTTATCACTTTAATTTCGATGTTTCTAACCAAGATTTTAAGAAATAACCAAAATTATGTTCACTAGGGCTTACGGTACATGACAGATTCTAGAGGTGACTAAAGATTCTCACGGTGGTTAGGATAACAAGCTATCTCTATCGATGACATGCTCCAATATCTCTCAACCTATTTAAGAGTCGAACTTCCTAATCCTCTCGAACTTAGGGAATTTTTGTTCACTATCCAGATGTTACCTCAGGTTAACCAACCTTGCTACATCACTAATTATTAAACGAAGTATTTCTGAGTCCCTGTTGATAATTCACTTCCTACTGTATATTATTTATTTCTCAAGAAAATCAAAGTAGGTGTGTCTACTATTTGCAACCAACAGACGTTAATTAAAATCTCAGAATTATCAAGAAATCCTAACCCCTATTAAATCTTAAGTGTTTACCACATCCTCTTGAACTACCCACTGATCCCATAATTCTGGTTAAGGGAGTTTAGATACTCATGATGCAAGGATCAAGTACTAAAATTGAATTCATAAGTGAGATGATTAACTTTCAACAATGATGAAAATCAAGAAGTATAACCTGAATCGAACAATGGTACAAAACTCCAAAAATATATTTTAACTAGTGAGAGAAATATGATATGTTTTTTGAATAAAGATGAGTCCAATAAAATAATATCCTCTAGAAAACCCTAAAACAAGGCTTTAAATAGTTTAACCTAATTAAGGAAATAAAATCAAAGTTACAGCTTTTCCTCAAAATAGATGATGACGTCCGTGATGGCTTATCATAAGTATGACGACTTATCACGGATATCGTCAGCTCCTCTGCACTTTTTCCTTTTTCTACCTAAGGCTGAGGATAATGATGATGTCTTATTACCAGCCTGACGATGTTTCATGGATGTCATCACAAAAATGTCTTCAACTTCCATCTTTTATTTAAGGCTAACAACGCTCCTGACGCCTTATCACCATCCTGACGCCTTATCATAAAGTTTCATCACAAATTCAACTCATACCAAATCTCTAGTCAAGTTTGACGATAACTGTGATAACCTATCACAGAGCGGACGACTTATCACAGATGTCATCAGCCATACTTCTCTTTAGATTCTCCAGATTTCAAATCATACATAAACAAATCAAAAAAGACAAAAGTTGCTTAAGACATTATAATTATTCTTGGTTAAAGGTCTTTAATGTGTTAGCAATTACTCACACATCATATACCAAGGCCCCAGATGGTGCACCAATTTTTTGGTACACCTGTATTCACGATTGGCCAAGCAGAGGTAATACTACAATCACAATCCTTGTCTGTGATTATGACACCTCCATCTATCATGGTACTACACTCTCAACCCGAGGTTTGTTTTTATGAGTACTAGGTATACATACCAGTGTTTTAACTATTTTCACCTTTTTTGAGACTTGAAGCTTAGGATTTCGTGGTTTTGAGAAACTTTCTCTAGTTCTAAGCTTAGGTAAGCTCCATTAAACTCATGTATACTAAATTTTTCAATCTTTAACATTTAAATTCTTGTTTAAACATAGATTAAAGTATAGAATTTAAGGATTTTGGCCTGTAAGGCCTAAAATTGTATTTCACCAATTTAAACCCCAATTCCATACCTTATTCACTTTAATGAGTTTCTAATCCTATAATTATTCGTTTTTCCTCAATTTCATTATTTAAACAACTTTGATTCTTGACTTTTAAATGGATTTTGAAGATTTTCCCTAGTAAAGTTTAAAAATGGGTTTTCTTTGAGCTGGACCTTATTTTTACTTTGTTTTTTCTTTTCTTTTCATGTATCAAAACCTAGGAATATGGGAAACATGTTTTTAAATACAGTTATAATTTTACCATTCTTTTTGGAAAACCCATTTTGGGGGTTCATTTTGATTCCGACTCAAATCTAGGGAATATGGGTATCATTATCATCCTTTTGATACGCAGATTTAATATTTTGATGTCTTAATTTATTTAGGGTTATTATTTTAGAATTAAGGTTTTGGATTGAAGTATTGTAGACAAATTTTAGCCTTTGAGGTAGGTTATGGCTTAACTCTTTCAAACTAGGTTGGATAGTTAATTGGTATAAAAAAGCATGCTAACGGTGTGGGAACTAATCATAAAAATGGCTATCTTAGTTTGTTTTGCCCGTCTGGGGGCCTATTTGTGACATTATGTGGTGATTTTTAGAACTTTATATGCTATGCTTGATCGTGCAGGTCCTTTATAATGTTGATAGCCTTGTATACATAATAATAATTATATTATGTTTGATGAAAAAGTATTTTGTGGTAGCAATTGTGTGTTATGATGTATTCAGACTCTATTGGAATATGATCCATGTTGAATTTCTTAAATAGTTGGAGATAATAAGTAGATATTTAACTCACATAATGATATATTGGTTGGTGACATACCCTTAGTGATATATTTTTTATGCTTTATTTTATACTTTGCTCAATCTTCCTATGATACCTACTGAGTATAAGTAGACCCTACTCATCCCCACTATGCCCTTTGGTGCAAATTTTTGTGCGGGTGCATCTAACGTGGCTTGATTTCAGGTGCCTTCAGTGTTGTTCAAGGTAGTATTTGAACTTTCATGCATTTGGTGTCCACTTCTACCTTTCTATATTATTTTATATCTTCACTAGCATTCAGAGATAGATATTGTTCCTTTTTTATATTCAGATGTATTTGACTTGTGGATTGTATTTTTAGTTCTTACCTAATTGACATAAAATTTTAGGGAGTTATGGTATTGTTATTGGCTATACTCCTTTTTGTATTTATTATATTTTATGGTTCAACTTTGTTCTTAAAGACTTTCCTTAGGGTTATTTCTCTCTTTTTCCCTTTTATATCAATTTATTTGATAGGCTTACTTATTAAGGTTCGTCATGACAAGTGCCATCACAACCCTTAGTTTTTAGGTTGTGATAAATTTGTATCGGAGCAGCTAGGTTCATTTGTCTTAATAGTGTAAGAATAAGAGATCTAATTGTCTCTTGCAGATTGGTACGTAGACATCCATACCTATCTTTGAGAGACTATAAGATATCTGTAGGAAAATTTTCCTCAATTGCTCCTTATTATGAGAATTCTTTTATACCTTGTGTTATGAGTTATGCTATACTCTTTTTGCATAGATAGTGTTAACTAGGTCCTACAAGGTCAGAGATATGGAGCCTTCATCCAAATGGCTAGACTTGAGTCGTGGACAGGCTCGTGGATCTACCCTGTGTAGGAGAAGTGCTAGGGGACTCTCCCTTGAGCCTCATATTAAGCATGTTGAGGGTGTAGGTTCAGTTCTAGTTCCTTAGAGTTAGTCTACCTTAGTTTTGTAGTGGTTGTTTGTGTGTTTACTAACCCATTTAGAAAGTTCTCCTTTCATTATGTTGGGTGTTCCACTAATTTTGAGTGTGGATCCTCTATTTTCACCTACTTTTATTTTGGGTACTCCTCAAACCATGAGTATTTTTCCTCTATCAGTGTTGATATCTGAGTATGTAATTGGAGATCAGGGGTTCAGCCTTTATCTATGTTACTTCTGCAGATGGAATCTTAACCTGCCAGATTTACTATCCTTCCTCTTACTATGACTATAGTGATGTCTTTTGAGGATCAGAAGAGGTTTCAGAGATTTACTCATTTGGTTCCTTCTAAATTCAGTGGTGTTATGGATGATGATTCCTATGAGTTCTTGATTGACTAACAAGAGAAGTTGAATAATTTAGGTTTGTTAGAGTCGCATGGGGTTGCTTATACTATTTATTAGTTGGGAGATGATCCTAGAGATTGGTGGAGGTAGCTTGTTGACTGTAGAACTCTTGATTCACCTAAGATGACTTGTGATCAATTCACCTAATCAGATGTGAGATGATTAAGATTGCTTGGAGCAGGGCTTCATGACTATTATAGAGTATGATGCATAATTCCATGCCTTGTCCAAATATTCTATGCCATTATTTCCATCGAGTTTTGGCTGATTCAAAAGTTCTTAAGGGGTATTCGATATCTCTTTTTAGTTGGATACATTTCAAATTGTTGTATTTGGAGCATCCTTTTAGAGTATAATTGATCATGCTAAGATGACTAAGGATTTTCTGCGAGCATCTTAGGGTATTTCTAAGAAGGTTTGTTATTTTGGTCAATTCAGAGTTCAGGCTTCTTGAGGTAGATATTTCAACGGTTCTTATGGTTACAATGGTAAACTAGTGTAGGTAGCCTTGTAGAGTTTGAGTAGTGGGTCTTCTAGTATGGCAGTTCACAAGGGTTATTCGGGTCCAGTCGTACCTTTTCCCATTAAGTTAGGTCATAGAGATTGTTTTATGTGTGATGAGACTGGCCATTTGGCCAAGTACTGTCCCTATCATGTGATTAGAGCTACTCATATTTTAGTAGTGAGGCAAAAGTTGTGGATCCCACTATTGTGGTTGGGTCTACTCAACTTATTGATGGTGGTGGATAGTCTTGTTCTATACCATCCAGACTAGAGGAACAGACTTCTAATGGTGTGGTTAAAAGTATCATCCATATTTGTTTTAAATCTGCATTTGTGTTATTTGATCCTAGATTAACTCTTTCCTATGTGTCTGCATATTTGTTTTGAGTTTTTATTTTATTGGTGAGCCTTTTTCCATATCTGTTCGTGTATCTATCTCGGTAAGAGATTCGTTAGTGGTGGATCGGGTGTACTGATGTTGGGTATATTTATGCATTCTAGTGTCACTATTCTAGCCTTTTTAGCCTTGTTTTGAGGATGATTCATGTGCTATATGGGATGATAATGAGAGAAATATGTATCAAAGTGCTAAAGCATGTGTTTATGATGTTTAAAGTGAGTTTCAAACAAGTTTGTACCTAAAAGATTCAATTAGAGTTCAACCCAAAAAACTACTATTTCTAGCTTCAGCTAGGTTCTTGTCTAGTTGATTATGATGATTTTATTGTGTTTAAAGAGTTCCAAATAGTTTTTATGTGCAATTATATATGAATCAAACTGTTAATAATGCTCAAGGGTCAATTGAATCAAGCCAAGGGCCAAAACAATGAGTTATAGATCAATGTTAAATTAGCCTATGCGTAGCTCGTGTTTCTAGTTTGTCATATTGGATATTATGTTTTTTTGGGCTTTAAATTGTTGTTTTTAATGTTATAGGATGCTTGGTGAATGGATTTTGATGACATTTGAAAGATATAGAAGCTTCAAATCAAGTGGGAATAACTCAAAAAAGCTCGGAATGGCTCATCAAAGACACAATACGCAGATTGATGCACTTTTGGACCCCTGGAATATATGGGGCACGGGAATACTGTAGGAGTGGTGAATGGATGTGTAAAAAACACCAATGGATTCAGAAAAGGCCCAAAATAGTAACCAATAGGCATATGGTGGTCTAATAGGAGATTAATCCGTAACTCGAGCTTATTTTGGTACTCCTGTGCCTTAGAAAACTTTTGAACAATAAATTCCAAAGAGGTAGGGTGATTGGGAGGTGATGCCTTACCTGGAGTGGGGCTCAAACTGGGGCGGCGCCTCAGCCACTCCCGGGCTCAATAACTTATTATTTTAAACTCCAACACAGATTGGGTTTACTCTTATACTATATATACATGTTATAACAGTTTTTACAAACTTTTTGACATCTTGGAGTATTGGATGCTTCCACAACTTCTTTTTAGGTTTTGTCATTATTTAGTTTAGTTTCTTTGTGGTTAGTATCATCTATCCAAGGGATTGGATAATGAATATTTCCATTAAAGGTTAAAACTTATTTTCTGGGGTTAAGACCAAGATCATGACTACTTTTGTTTTGAATTAATTTTGTTTAAGTTTATGATCATTATTAGTTATTTGTTTGAAATTGTTTTTACTATTTTAAGGATTATCTACTCTTTGAATACATCAATTGTCAACCTTGTGAACTCGGGAGAGGGAATAGGGTGATAGAACATGGAAATAATCAAAGTATGGTTTGTCTTCTTTTATTAAATAAGGAATTCAAATTAGCATCTAGGACAGGGATGTACTAATTTGATTCACACGTAGGATGATAGAGTAATACACTTAATTAGATTATTACATCCTCGCTCAATGATGTTGTTTAAATGTCCAAGTTAAGTAACAGGTTAGAGGTCGGGAGACTATAATCGAGCAATTTACCCTATGAATCAAGAACAAAGATAAGCAATTCAACGAATCAAGTTCAGTGGCATAGTGGGATTATTCGTAAACCTTAAGCTATTCTTCTATCCATAGATTGTCGTAAGTCATTATGTTACTGCAATAGTTTAGTTTTATTTTTAATTCCAAAACTCTATTTGCTACTCTCCTCAATTGGTTAAACTAGAATTGGATAGTCAACGAATGCAAGTCCCTAATAGATCGATACTTGGGCTTCCTTGAAGCCACTTTACTACTTGGTTGGTCCTCACTCAAAGTGCTTTTCTACATTATGTTTAGATGATGTCTTGTCTGTGGAATTATTTAATATAGTTGAAGAATTTGAAGATGAGGAATAAGAATCCAATATTCTTGATTTTACACTGGACAAGCAACATGAAAACATATCTCACTTCAAGGACGAGTGTTTTACTATGCAATTCCATTACTCGATTTGTTAATTTTTGCACCACTACCCTATGAGTGAGGCAAAAAGATGGATGCAAAGTTGGGGGTGAAATTTATATCTTCAAGGAGGAGGAAAAAATTGAATTGGGTCGTTCCTCAACACTAAATTAGGCGCTTCTTGAGAGGCAACCCAAGATAAGGTATGTTTTCTTTTTAGTTTTAAGTTTTTTTTATTTTAAGTATTTTTTTGTTTTTGATTGAGTCACAGGTTAATGGAAAATCTGAGTACAGAAAACCTGAGCTAAGGAGTATGGAAAAAACTGAGTGTGGGGTCCCATGAATCTCCTTTATGTGTAAAGATGCTAATAGCTAGGCCTAGAAGCGTCAGGGAGTATTTTTGTCTCTTGCTTTAAAATTAAAATTGGGGACAAAGTAGATTGTTCAGTATGGGGTGGGGAAACTCCCAATTTTTGGCTTAATTTAAAAATTTTCTACGATAGAAATAAGTGAGATATTCTTGTTGGTGCTATTTTTGATTGCATAGAGAAAGTGGTTTGTTTGTAAAAGCATGTTGATTGAGTGAATTGCTATTTTTTTACACTCCAAGGCTCATGTTTGTGACTCTTGTACTTTTTGGCTTAAATTTGAATTTGTGCTATTGTTTGGTTGGGAATCTATGATGATACTATTAAGTTGATGTATGTTCCAGGGGAGTCTGACATTTTTGTATATTCCTTATTTCATATGATGTCTAAAACTAGCTTGGAGTGTGTGTAAAGTGAAATAAAGAGTGTGGGTTTAGGCATTACTTTGATAGCCTTATTCTATACCTTCTATTGTTCTACCCATTGTGCATTATCCTAGTTAACCCATATTGAGCCTTTAGACTTTTTCTTTGGTATCTTTATATGTAGCCAAATCCCCTTCTTTGATAGACCATAATTTGATCCAAAAAGCTCTTAAGTGCTATAATGAAAAAAAGAAATAATTGAAAAAGGACTTTGAGAAATTGAAGAAGAAAAAGGTGAAATTAATGCGCCAAGGTAATAGTTATTGGTGTTAATAATTGATGTGTACTGGATGGGTGTGATATAATTTATGATAGGATATTGCCATGATTGTGAAAAAGGGTAAAAAATGATTTTTGTGGTAGTAAACTATGTGTCCACCAAGTGTTAGTAAAAATGATTAAAAGAGATGGGGCAAAAACAAAAGGTATTGATGAATGAATAAATGTAGTTTGGTTGTTGGAGAGTGATTTTAAATGTATAATGTAGTGTATTAAAGCTCTTAGATAGGTTAGTCACTATTTTTAAATAGTTCCTACCCATCCCTTAGCCTACATTACAACCCAAAAAAGTCCTAATTGATCTTAAGCTTTACATTCGACTATTAGTAGAGCATTACACTAAGGGAAAGCCTATGGTACATTGTGTGTAACTTTTGAATTCCTTGTGAGAGAGAGCGTAATTTGATTCCTGTATGTATCATGCTATGAATTACTTAATTATGAGTGACTATGGGTAACTCTCTTATTGTGAGGGAACATGTTTGATAAATATGGGTGATTTGCATGATATCTTTCATTGAATGATATGCATGAGTTTTCCAACTACGTTAGTTAATTCTTGAGGCTACGAAGTTTTAGAGTAGCGTCCATGATCTATCAAGTGTGTAAATAACATGCCTAGTGTAATAACTTGCATTCTATATAGTCATTGTAGTACTAAATTGAGTGTCTTGTATTAAGTAGAAGTGTAGAGTCTCCTTAGTTGACGATTACTAGGGTTAAGAGTCGTTCGAGGACAAACAAGGCTTTAAGTGTGGGGTGGTGATGTTGGATGTATTTATGTATTTTAGTGTCGCTATTCTAGCCTTTTTTGCCTTGTTTTAAGGATTATTTGTGTACTATATGGGTTGATAATGAGATGAATATGCATCAAAGTGTTAACGCATGGGTTTATGATGTTTACAGTGAGTTTCAAACAAGTTTGTTCCTAAAAGATTCATTTAGAGTTCAACCCGGAAAACTAGTGTTACTTGCTTAAGCTAGGTGCTTGTCTAGTTCATTTCAATGGATTTTATTGTGTTTAAAGTGTTCAAAATCATTTTTTTGTGTAATTATATGTGAAAAAACTTGTTGATAATGCTCAAGGGTCAATTGGATCAAGCTGAGGGTCAAAACAACGATTTAAAGGTCAAACTGAAATTAGCCTATGCTTAGCTCATGTGTCTAGTTCATCGTGTTGGATGTTGTGTTTTTTTAAGCTTTAAATTATTGTGTTTAATGTTATATGATGCTTGGTTAATGGATTATTATGATATAATAAGGATATAAAAGCTTCAAATCAAGTGGGAACAACTCTAAAATGTTCATAATGGCAATAGAAGGCACAATATACAGATTGATGTACTTTTGGACCCCTGGAATATCTTGGGCATGTGTCAACCGTAGGAGCGGATAATGGATGCGTGGAAAACACCACTCGATTTAATAGAGGCCCAACATAGTAACCAATAGGTGTATGGTGGTCCTAAAGGAGATTAGCCTGCGTCACGTGCTCATTTCGGTGCTCTTGTGCCTTAGAAAAATTTTGAACAACAAATTCCAGAGAGGTAGGGCGATTTGGAAGAGACGCCGTACCTAGAGCAGGGCTCAAACTAGGGTGGCACCTCACCAACTCCTGGGCTAAATAGCTGAAGGTTTTCAAGTCTAACACGGATTGGGTTTACTCCTATACTATAAATACATGTTATATCACCTTTTTACATACTTTTGGACATCTTGGAGAATTGGAGGCTACCACAATTTCTTTTTAGGTTTCATCATTCTTTAATTTAGTTTCTTTGCGGTTTGTATCATCTATCCAAGGGATTGGATGATGAATATTTACATTAAAGGTTAAAACTCCTTTTTCGGGGTTAAGGCAAAGACCATGACTACTTTCATTTTGAATTAATTTTGTTTAAGATTCTTATCCTTATTGATTGTTTGTTGATTCTATTTTTAACTATTTTAAGGATTAGCTACCCTTACAATACATCAATTGTCAACCTTGTGAACTCAGGAAAGGGAATAAGGCGATAGAACATGCGAATAAACAAAGTATGGTTTGTCTTCTTTTATTAAACGAGGAATTCAAATTATTATCTAGGACAGTGATGTACTTAGATGCCTCACTTATTTCACACATAGGATGATAGCTTAATACACTTAATTGGATTATTACATCCCCGCTTAATGATGTAGTTTTAATGTCCAAGTTATGTAAAAGGTTAGAGGTTGGGAGAATACAATCGTGCCATTAACCCTACGAATCAAAAACTAAGATAAGAAATTTAATGAATAAAGTTCAATAGTGTATTAGGATTATTCGTAAGCCTTAACCCTGGCCTTCTATCCATAGATTGTCCTAAGTTATTACATTACTACAATAGTTTAGTTTTATTTTTAATTCTAAAAATCTATTTGCTACTCTCTTCAATTGATTAAACTAGAATTGGATAGTCGGCGAACGCAAGTCCCTGAGAGATTAATACTTGGGCTTTCTTGAAGCCACTTTACTACTTCATTGACCATGTACACTTTCGTGTGCACTTGTACGCTGTTATTTACCAATCTTATGTTGTGACTTTCTTTGTACGTGGGACTTGGGTAGATTTGCTTGTTCTAGATCTGGTTGATTTTTATGTTATTTTAGGCATGGATTGGTTGGCTTCTTACTAGGCGGTTCTAGATTATTATGTTAAGATCATAAATTTATCTTCGTCGGGTGTACCAGGGATAATTTTGAAAGGTGCACTTTATTCAGGTCATAAAAGGGTTGTATCCTATATTCAGGCCAATCAGTTGGTTGATAGGGAATGTTTGTCTTACTTTGATGATATTCATGATACTAGTCTTGGCTCACCTTCTACTTTAGATTCTGTTTGTGTTATCCGTGAGTTATGGATGTGTTCCCTTTGGATTTTCTTGGTGTACCTCTGGATCTTGATATTGATTTTTATATTAATATTTAGCAAGGTACCAAGCCCATCTATATCCCTCCTTATAGAATGGTGCCAACCGAGTTGAAGGAATTGAAAGATCAGTTGTAGGAGTTGTTAGATAAGGGAGTATGCCTGTCTTGTTTATGAAGAAGAAAAATAGGCCTATGCATATATGTATTGATTATTGTTAGCTAAATAAAGTGATGGTTGAGAATAAGTATCCTCTTCCTTATATTGATTATTTGTTCGACTAGTTTTAGGGTGTCCCAATGTTTTTGAAGATCGATTTAAGATCTGGGTATCACTAGTTGAGATTTAGAGCTTTGAATATTCCGAAGATAGCTTTTCAGACTTGATATGGTCATTATGAGTTCTTCGTCATGTCATTTGGGTTAAGAAATGGCCCCGCCATATTCATGGAGTTGATGAACTAAGTGTTTCGACCGTATCTCAACTCTTTTATTATTATATTTATATATGATATCTAGGTTTCTTCAAAGAGTGAGACTGAGAATGAGAAGTATTTACATATTTTATTTCAAAAATTAAGGGATGAGGAGTTATTTGCCAAGTTCTCCAAGTGTTATGTTTGGTTGGAGTTTATTTATTTCTTAGGTCATATGGTGACTAAGAAAGGTATTATGGTTGATCCAGCCACGATTGTAGTGGCTCGTGATTGGGATAGACCTACTTCGCCCATTGAGATTTGTAGTTTTATTGGCTTGGAAGGTTATTAACGGCATTTTGTCAAGATTTTTTGATTTATTATAGCTTCGTTGAACAAGTTGACTCAAAATAAAATTTGTGTTTAGTAGTCCGATGCTTATGAGGTGAGCTTCCCAATGCTCAAGGATTTGTTGACTTCAGCTCCTGTCTTGACTTTACCTAAGAAGGGCTTGGTTTTACCATCTTATTTTATACTTCAGGTATTTGGTTAGGTATTGTGTTGATACAGGAAGGTGAGGCGATTGCAAATTCTTCTCATCAGTCTAAGCCCCATGAAAAGAATTACCCAACCCATGATTTAGAGTTGTGTGCAATTGTACTTGCTTTAAAGTTATGGAGGCACTACTTGAATGGAGTCTATTATGAGATTTTCTTTGAAATTGCAGCCTTCAATACTTCTTCACTCAACGAGATCTTAATATGAGGCATCATCATTAGCTTGAGTTGCTTAAGCTTTATGACGACTATTCTTTATCTGGAGAGGCTAATGTGGAAACAGATACCTTGTGTTGGAAGTCGACTAGCATGGGTATCTTGGTGCATGTCTTGACCCAGGATAGGCCTCTGGCCTTAAAAGGTTAGTCCATTGCCAACAAGATTATTTGGATTGGTATTTCAATGCCTAACCATATTTTGGCAGTTGTGGAGGATAGATGTTCATTGATGGACCTGAGTTGAGCTCATTAGTTTAGTGATGGGGGATTGAGGTTGATTTAGGATAAGCTGTTGAGTGGTAAGGCATACGAAGCCTCACTTGATTTTGATGATTCTTTGAGTATTGGGGGATGAGTTTGTGTTCCAAAAGTAGATGATTAGATTAGATTGATTTTAGAGGAGGCCCACTAGTCTAGGTATTCCATCCATCCAAGAATTACTAAGATGTATTGTGATTTGAGGTAACATTATTGATGGAGTGGTATGTGGAATTATGTAGAAGATTTTATAACTCATTGGATATGTTGCTAGTAGTTGAAGGCCAAACATTTGAGACCTGGTGGATTTCTTTAGAAATTATCCATTCTAGAGTAGAAGTGGAAATGGATTTCATTACTAAATTTCCATGCATTTCTCATGGTTCTGATAGTGTTTCATTTATCGAGGATCAATTGACCAAGTCTGCATATTTCATTCCTATGGAGGTCTCTTTCAGTGCTGATAGGTTGACCTATATCTTTATTCGAGAGATTGTGTGACTATATGGTGTGCCAGTGTCTATTAGGATGAGTTGGGTACTCAGGTTGACCTTAGAACTATATTTAACCCCCGGACCAATGGTCAGCCACAACGAACTTTCCATGTTTTGGAGGATATGATTTGTGCCTGTGCGATAGGTTTTGGTGGCCAGTGGGAGCAACATTTGGCTTTAGTGGAGTTTGCTAATAATAATAGCTACTATTCCATTATTGATACGGCTATCTTTGAGGTGTTGTATGGTAGACTTTATCGATCTCTAGTAGGTTGGTTTGATGTTTCTGAGGTTAGACATCGAGATACAGACTTGCTTTATGAATCTTTTGATAGAGTTTGGATCATTCGGCATAAACTTTGCGTGGCTTAAAGTAGACAAAAGTGCTATGCTGATCGTAGACTTCATGCCTTGAGATTTGGTGTTAGTGATTGTGTTTTCCTTAAAGTTTCACCCATAAATGGGGTGATGAAGTTTTGGAAGAGGGGTAAGCTTAGCCCCAGGTATATTGATCTATTTCTCTGCTTCATTGTTACATTCTGGATGAGTCTCATGTCATTTGTTGGGAGTAGGTTAAATTAGATGAACAGTTGCCTCTTGTTGAGAAGCCGATACCATTTTCCCTAGGGATGCCAGACGGTTGCGCTCTAGAGTTATCCCTATGATTAAGGTTTAGTGGTGACATCCCCAGTAGATGAGGCTACTTGGGAGGTCGATTCTTATATGTGTAGTTGTTATCCCTAGTTCTTTGTTGATTCAAGTATTTTCTTTGCTTTAGTTTGAGGACAAACAAGATTTTAATGGTGTATGATGTAACGACCTGAATTTTAATGAAATATGTGTTTTTTGGGATTTAACTATTTTACCCCTCCTAGCAGTGATGTTGTGGTATTTCTATGGTGTGGGGATTATTGGAATGATTCCTGGTGTATTTTGGTGCCATTTATATAATTTTATGGTTTTTGGCGACTTTGAGAGTCTTATAGTTACTTTATGTTGATATCTTATGATCCACGTGACAAATGGCAAAACTAATCGCGCAAACAGATTTAAAACAACGATTTTAGTGGTGTAATTAGGATAGTGTGGTTTATGGCTTTTAAATCTCATATCAACCCTCAGTTTTGAAAACTGTGATTTTGGATTCTAGGGTCAACTTCGTGAAAATGATGTCTTTTTAAAATCTAATAGCACCATTAAGTCTAGAGCGTCGAATTGCATAGGGAATCATAGTTCATTTTAATTCATGGAATTTTGAATGAATATCGAGAGGCCCACTGAGACTTTGAATTATACCAAGTCCTTAGCTGGTGCATCTATTTTCTGGTGAACCCACGATCGCGACTGGGCCAACAGAGGTGATACTGCAATAGCGACCCTTGTTTGCGATTGGGATACCTCCATCTGTCAGTGTACAGTGATTGCGACCCGAGGTCCGCAATCCCGAGTACTAGGTATATACATACACGTGTTTTTGCTATTTTCACCATTTTTTAGACTCGGAGCTTAGGGTTACATGGTTTTGAGAAATTTTCTCCATTTCTATGCTTGAGGAAGATCCATTACACTAGTCCAAACTAAATTCTTCTATCTTTAACATTTAAATTATTGTAAAATATGGATTAAAGTATGGAATTTGGGGATTTTGGCCTGATGGCAACTCGAGCTTGTAAGCTACCTTTCTGAAATGACTGAGAATTCTGTAAAGACCGACATATCGAGGACTAAGTATTTCCTTCTTGCCGAACCTCTTTACCCTCTTCATGGGAGAGATTTTCAAGAACACAAAATCACCGATCTCAAACTCAAGATCCTTTCTCCTCACATCTACATAAAATTTTTATCAGCACTGGGCATCCCCTAAGCCTTTTTCTGATCAGCTGAACCTTTTCTAAGGCATTAAAAACTAAGTCAGGCCCTACTATGTGGCCATACCTACCTCAAACCAACCAATTGGAGATCTAAATCTCCTACCATAAAGAGCCTCTAATGGAGCCATCTGAATACTGGAGTGATAGCTGTTATTGTGTGTGAATTTGATCAAAGGCAAGTGGTCATCCCAACTACCCTTAAAATTAACAATGTAGGCTCTTAACATAGCTTCTAGAGTATGAATGGTTCTTTCTACTTGACCATCTGTCTAAGGGTGGAAGGTTGTACTAAGGTGGACTTGGGTACCTAGACCCTTTCGGAATACTTTCTAAAAATGAGATGTAAACTAAGTACCTCTATCTGAGATGATGGATACTGGGACTCCATGTAACTTGACCAACTCTCTAATATAGATTTTGGTATAGTCCTCAGCTCAATAGGAATGAGTTAATTTGGTCATCCTGTCTATGATAACTGATGCTGATGACGCATGAGGAATATCCATCACAAAGTCTGTGTTCACTTCCTCCCATTTCATTGTGGGAATAATGAACTCCATCATGGATGCACCAGGTTTCTGGTGCTCAATCTTAACATGCAAACTTGTAGAGAACTTAGCTAAAAACAATACAATATCTCTCTTTATCCCACTCCACCAATAGATCTCCCGCAAATTGTGGTACATCTTAGTGACCCCTGGATGAATGGAGTGTCACGCACCAGGTGCTTCTGCAAGAATTTGCTGCCTCAAGTCATCTACACCTGGAAAAAAACACACCATCTCCCCCTTGGGAGAAAACCTCAACTTTCTGATTTCTGACTGACTCTTTCAACTTATCAAAACTGGGATCTCTATCCTTCTTTTCCTTCACTTTAAAAATTAGAGATGATTCTTAACTATTCTGCACCCACACACTGTCCTCTGTTGAATCGACTATGCAGAAAACTAGTCAGGCAAGATGATGAACTACCTGAAATAACTTCTTATTATTCCCAACATGAGCAACACTAACCATAGACAATATACTAAGGGTATCACCAACTACACTGGCCCTGCCCGGGAGATACAGAACACTCATATCATAATTTTTTAATAACTCTAACCACCTTCTCTGACACAAATTTAAATCTTTCTGAGAGAACACATACTTAACGCTTTTATGATCTGTGAACACATCAACATACACCCCATACAAGTAATGCCTCCAAATCTTTAAGGCAAACACTATAGCTGGTAACTTAAGATCATGAGTCAAGTAATTCTTATCCTAGGTTTTAAACTAACTGGTAACCTATCTGTATGAGGACACAACCCGAACCTACTATGGATGTGTCATATTACACAACAAACCCATCTGAACCATCTGGTAGAGTCAAAAATACGACAGAGGTGAGTCAAGTCTTCAACTCCTGAAAACTCTTTTAGCAAGAATTGACCAGTGAAACTGGACTCTCTTCTGAGTTAATTTGGACATGGGGAATGCAATAGATAAAATCACTTTAATAAAGCGATGGTAATAGCAAGCTAAATCCAAGAAACTCCAGATATCTGATGGAGAGATGGGTCTAGGATAGTTTCTCATCACCTCGGTCTTTTGAGGATCAACTCTAATGCCATCACCAGAAATAATATGACGAAGGAACGCTACTAACCTTATCCAAAATTTGTACTTAATGAATTTGGCAAACAACTGATGAGTTTTGAGTTTCTGAAGTACAATTATGAGGTGATCTACATGATTATTATCGCTACGAGAATAGATAAGAATATCATTGATGAAGACTATAATGAACATGTCCAAGTACTGATTGAACCCGTGATTCATTAAGTCCACGAAAGCTGCTAGTGAATTGTAAGACCAATGGACATGACTAGAAACTCAAAGTGACCATACCAGGTTCTAAAAGTTGTTTTTGGAATGTCACATTCTCTAACTCTATGCTTATGATACCCTGATCTGAGTTCTATCTTAGAAAAGTAACAAACACCCTGATGTTGTTCAAACAATTCATCGATTCTGGGAAGTGGATATTTATTCTTTACTATGAGTTTTTCAAACTAATGGTAGTCTATACACATTTCAAGAGAATCATATTTTTTATGCATGAATAAGACTGGTGCAGCCCATGAGGAAACACTGGATCTGATGAATCCCTTATCTAAGAGATCCTTCAACTGTTCTTTTAACTCCCTGAGTTCTACTGGTTCCATTTTATATAGTAGATTAGGTATGGGTTGAGTAACTAGAAGAAGGTTTATTCAAAACTCAATTTCCCTTTTGGGAGAAATTCTGGGAAGATATTCGAGAAACATATCTGAGAATTCATTTACTACTGTAACTAACTCAAGAGTTGGAGTCTCTGAGTTTGAGTCTTTGACTCTCACAAGATAGTAGACACATCTCTTGGATATCATTTTTCTCTCTCTATGGTTCAAAATCAACTAACCCTTTTGTGGTACTACCCCTCTATTCTAGGAAAGGTTTATCTGTAAATTAAAAATGAACTATTTTGTTTCTACAATCAACTAAGTCATAGTATGAATGGAGCAAATCTATGCCAAGAATGACATCAAAATCTACCACATCTATCTCTATAAGGTCTACTAAATTAACTTTCTAAGATATCATAATCGGACAACTCCTGTATACTCCTCGGGCTATGATAGATTTACCTACTGGGGTAGAAACTGAGAAAGACACTGCTCGAATTTCTGGACTGACTCCAAAGTTAACAACTATATAAGGAGTTATGAAAGATAAAGAAGCTCCTGGATCTAGAAAGGCATAAACAAGTAAATTGAAGATTTGTAATGTACCAGTGACCATATCAGGAGAATTTTCCTAATTTTTTTTGGACTGAAATGTATAAAGCCTATTTGGGTGTTGCCCACTGGTGCACTAGAAGTGGCACATATTGATTTGGGTGACCTGACTGAGCTGAAGAATGATTATACTAACCCTAAGAACCTGACTAAGGAATACCTCTAAATCCTTAGCCTAGCTTGGCACACCAGAAACAAACATCATTGCCAGCTCTGCAGACATGCCTATAGTTTTTGCCACATGTCTTACAATGAGGATTTTGTTTAGCACTGCTGACACTATCATGTGATTTAGAGCCTAGTGCCCTATCTTTATTACCACTTATGAATTTAGGTACTGGAGAACTAGCTGAGGATAGAGGTGGAACTATAGATTTTGGGTGAAAATGGAAATAGTTAACGCCCTCTAACTTAGTCTAATTGAAATTAAAGCTATCTTTTCTAGAACTCTTATTATTCCTCTCTCTATATATTTGTATCCTCTTCTATCTGCTGAGCATGGACCATGAGCCTAGATATGTCTATCTCTTTAATCAATATCACAGTTCTATACACTTTAACCACACTATCTGATACCCAAATATGAACTTGCTCATTCTGGACCTACTGTCCGCTACTACTAGGGATCATTCCTGGATAACTGAGTAAACTTGAGGGAATAATCCTTCACACTCATACTACCCTTCCTGACTTGATGAACTCTAACACCTTGTCTTCTCTCAACTCTAAGAGGAAGAATCTATCTAAGAAAGTAGTTACAAACTCTTACCACTCTATGGGATCTATATCAGTGCCCCTGTCTACTTCTACTACTTAAAACAATTATGAGCTACATCTTGTAGGTAATAGGTAGCTAACTCAGGACTCTCACTGGAACTCACTCTAATAATATCTGTGAATTTCTGAGCCTGATCGATGAACTCATGTGGATTCTTTTCTGAGTTAGATCCTGAGATTAAGGGAGGATTCATTCGGGTGAAGTCCCAAATACTGTTTGCATTGGTATTGGCCGCTAGGTTAGACTAAACAACAGTTGGTCGTTCATTCTGACCTCTTACAGAATTGGATAGAGTAGTGAATGTAGATCTGAATTCTATATGGGAGGCATCCTCGTCTAGTGGATCTGCCTGAATGGACTGAGGTGATGACTTATTTTTTGTCCTTTTCCATTAGTATTTCAGGGAGGCATGCTCTATATATGGAAGGAAGAAATTAAATAGACTGAGGGTTTAACTTGAGCTCATTCTCTCTCGCATGACATAAATACTGAAAGAAGGGACACTTTTCCTGACACGCCTCATAGCCTCTTTTCTATAAGTGTGGCGTGCTATACACATATGCACAAGACTTTACTAGATGTGGATTTTAAACTCTCTAGGACTCTACTGAACCTTAGGCTATGATACTAAGTTTGTAACGCCCCAAGTCTGTACCCCAAATGCGATACGGTGCTTATGAGCCCAAAGAACCACAAGCTAACTCCTGAGTAATACCAGCTGTGAGCACTGAATAATAATACTATAATAAATATAGAAAATAGGATGAAATTCCATAAGGTTCAAAATATAAAATACTGATAAAGTATATTACTAAAATAATATATCTGCAAAACTAAATACTGTCTGAAAGTCCAGGACAAAAAGCCTCTAAATGAACTATCTGAAAGTGGAGTTGATGGGACAAGCCCCCAACAACTCCAACTACAAAAATACTGAATTAAAATATATCCTCGATAAATAAGGACTCACTTCTAACTCTTACATTGTTGGCTAAATCTGAATATTTCTTTGTGCGGTTGGGAACCTAAGCATCCGAACCTATGATATGAGACATCATAGTGCAAAGAACGAGTATGCATTAGTACGTGAAATATTTTAATATACTAGATGAGGTAAGGGTGAATGCAATGGTTCATATGCAAGAACAATAACTGAATGAATGATATAGAGTAACTTAATATGAGTGTACATGGATAACTGAAACGGCTATAAATACTAAGTATGCAATACTGTGCATAAACATGTATGCTATAACTAAGCTTTTACTGAAGCTATGTTTTGAGTTCTGATTACTGAGTAACAGATATTTAAGATTACTGATAACTAAGTTACTAAAACTGATTGATTGTCTCTGACAGTCCTGATTCTATAGAACTGAAGTGAGTTCTATATTAAGACTGAAACTGAGACTGTGGGAAGTAATCATTTTACCGACATGCCCCTTTTTCAAAATAAATTTGGGGTCCAACCTGTAACGCTAGCTGGAAGGGTGTCTGTACTGTTCCACGGGTAAAGATACGAAAGAGTTACCCTCATCTGGCAGGTACTTTAATGAGAATGGTGGAACCTTCATCAGGTAGGTAAAAGCAACTAATCAACCTACAACTGGCAGGTTAATGTCTCAATCTATGTTGTCTACATAGTTCTTGAATGCAAGGATTACATCTAAGTATCACACCCTCTACTGAAGGGTAAGCCCCCATCCTTGGTTTCACTCGGTTTTTGTAAGACCCCATAAAATCCTAAGCTCAACTCAGTCTTTTAAGCTTGCTAAGGGGTCCCAGACTTTGAAAAATTCTAGCTAAGTATTCCGACTTTGTATTATTTTTGCTTTCGTAAGTTGGCAACTCTATTTCATCACTCTTATAACCTTAAAGTATCGATCTTTATATTGATTCATGATTAGAAATGTCAATAGGTGTTCTCGAACGAGTTTTGGATTTATTGGACCTCGTTTACACCATGTTCAAGTGACAAAAATAGTGAGTCAACAAATAATTTTTCCCTTACCTCAGTGCAAATTCTAGTGAATTGATGTAGACTCAACGCGACACATTGGCCATCGTATCAATGACAATGATGCGGAGCATCGATCTGTGCATCAATAGTTCAGTCTTAAGTCATTAAAAATTTGAGTACTTAGGGGTATTTAGGTCTTTTCCCACATCCTTTAGCCCCTAAAAACACAAAATTTTGCCTTCTATTCGCAACATACACTCATTATTTTGTTAATTGCTTAAAAACAAAAACCCTAGGTGATTGAATTAGAAATTCAAGGCTCAAGATTCCAACATTAATCTTCAAGAATTTAACAACTAAGGAATGTCAGGTGTTCATCAAAGGATTCCTTCCTCCCTTGGAGTCCAAGAAGCTCTTTCAAACTTCAAGTAGCTTGATATCATGCTTTCCATTATTTGTATTAAAGTGTATTCATGATTATAATGTGAACTAAATTTATATTCCATGATTAAGTGAAGGATTTATGTAAAAACAACCATCATGTATGTAGTATCATGTGAATTCATGTTAAAGCCTTGAAATTTTGATGCTCATGTGTTGATTAGTACTATGTGCATACACAATGCCTTCCATGTGTTCAATGAGTTGTTCATTTGAACTAAGTAATGAAATTATATCATGATAGCATGTATTAAAGTTCATGTCATGCAAGTGTTTTCTAGAAGGTGCTAGTGAAAGAATGATGATCAAGTAGTTATTTATTATGTTTTGAGATTGTGCCACGCCTTATAATTTATGCTATCGAGTCCTGGGGGTATTTAATTCCCAATAATTTAGTTGATTTCCTAGACCCATGGTCAGTCTTGGGAGAGTATCAGTCATGTCATTATCAGTAGCACTCTCAGTTAATTTACAGATCTTAGGAAAAACTGAGTAGACTCAGTATCAGTCAAGTCCAGTTCAATATTTAGTTCAGGCCTCAGTAAATTCAGCTAGTTAACAAAATTAAGTAGTATTCCGTAAGTCAACGAAACTAAATAAAATTAGTCACATTCAGGTAGACAGTATAATTAGTAAAATTTCAGTTAAGCCAAGTATGAAATAGAAATTAGTTTTGTTTCTATTCAGTTAAGAGCAGGATTCATTACCGAGTTAACCCAGGGATAGGGGCATTATTTTTTGTAGAGGATTTGGCCCTTAGTAGCAATCTCTTCTTTACAAAACTATGTAGCCAGCATAGGTTGAGATATCTTCTTGCAAGATATTTTGAGGGTTAATACATCTCATTCGAGTTTCCCTATCAACGAGGGTTGACAAAAGAACTTCTTGTCAGAGAGGGTTAACTCACAGCTTGTCTTTACCCGTGGCATGGTATTGGCACCCTTCCAATTGGGGTTATAGGTTGGACCCTAATATATTTAGAAAAGGGCATGTCGGTTAGATGATTACTTCCCACAGTCTCAGTTTCAGATTCAGTCTTAGTACAAAACTCAGTTCAGCTCTATAGATTCAGGATAGTCAGACACAGTCACTTCATTGAATACAAAACTCAATATAGTTCCACAAAATCAAGACTAACAGATAGAGTCATTTAGTTATTCGTAATTCATATCGGTATACTGATATATCAGTTAATCATTATTCAGACTCAGTATCTATTGTTATCATGATTTCAGTTACAGTATACTTATTCAGGCATATACTCTTATTCAGTTATATTCATGTCATTTAATCAGTATTTTTCATTCATACGAACCCATGCATTTTAGCCTACCTCACTTAGCATACCAGTACATTTAAAGTACTAACGTATACTTTTCTCTTATACTATGATGTCTTATATCATAGGTTCAGATGTATGGGGTCTAGATTATCCTTACCAGTTACAAATTTTTAGCAGTCAGAGTTAGTGGTAAGTCCTCATAGTTTGAGGAAATGATTATTATTTTAGAATTTCAGTTTTATTTTAGTAGCTAGACTTAGTTGGCAACTTGTCCCATCAACTTCACACTTCAAACAGTTTAGAGGACTTTTAGACTAGAGTATTTTCAAACAGATGTTTCAGTTTTGGTAATGTTATACCATATTTAATTTTATTTTAGTATTGAACCTTATGGCATATTTTTCTCCTAATTTCTGCATATTATAGTGTTATCATTCAGTTAATGTAGCAGGTACCAGCTATGGGTTAGCTTATGGTCCTTCAGGATTATGAGCACCGTGTTGCATCCAGAGTACAAACTCGTGGTGTTTTAAATAGTGTATCAGAGCCTAAGGGTCAATAGAGTCCTAGGAAATCTAAAAACCACATATAGTAGAGTCTTGTGCATGGGTGTGTAGCGTGCCACAATTATAGAAAGAAGGTTGTGAGGTGTTTTATGGAAAGTTATGCTTCTTTCAGTATTCATGTCATGTGAGTGATCATGAGCTCCAGTTAAACTCCCTGTGTAATCCAAATTTCTCTTCTTTTTATAGAATATGCCTTCAAAGAAAACTAAGGGAATAGGAATAGGAAAACCAGACAGAACCCTACCCCATCCAGCTAGATCCTCTGGACGAATATGTCTCCCATGTTGAGTTCATAGCAACTTTCACCACACTAGCTCTTTCTGTGGCAGCCTATAATGAACGTTTAACTATTTTCTAGCCAACCTACTATCCAATACTGTTCTACCAGGATTCAGGATTTCACCCAAATAAACCCTCCATCTTTTACTAGGTCTAAGTCAGATGAGGACCCTTAGGAGTTTCGTGATTAGGTGCAAAAAGTTATAGATATTATAAGGGTTATAGCTAGTGAGAGTGTTGAGTTAGCCACATATCTATTGCAGGATGTTTCATACTCATGGTTTAAACAGAGGAGAGCAGAAAGGGCTGCAGATATAGGGCCCATAAAATGGGAGGAGTTTGTTGTTGCTTTTCTGGATAGGTTCTTCCTGCTAGAGTTGAGGGAACCGAAGATTTTAGAGTTTATGAATCTAAATCAGGACAATATAACAGTGCAAGAGTATTCTTTTATGTGTTCCTAAGTATCCAGATACACACCTCATTTGGTAGCAGATAGTAGATCTAAGATGAGTAAGTTTGTGTCTGGAGTGTCTAATTGTATGGTCAAGGAATGTAGGACCGTAATGTTAATTAAGGAGATGGAAATATCAAGTCTAATGGTCTATGCTCATAAGATAGAGCAAAATAAGAATAAAGAGAGGGAGAGGGAGAAAAAAAAAGAGAGAACAATAGTTTTAGCTTCGCTCAACCTAATTCAAAGGGTGGTAATCATTCTCAGTTCTACCCAAAATCCTCAGTTCCAGCCCCGCCCTCTGCCAGTGCTCTAGTGACAAAATTTAGAGATGGAATCAGAGATAGGGTGTTAGGCCCTAAACCCCAGGGTAGTGTTAGCAGTGCCCAAACTAATCCCTTTTGTCAGAAGTGTTGCAAAAACCACTAGGGTATCTACAAAGCTAGCAGTGATGTGTGTTTTAGATATGGCAAGCCAGGCCACCGGGTTAGACAGTGTCCTCAGGTGGATTACTAGAGTCTGTATAACTATCCCCTATCTCATTCCAGTCACTTAAATCAGCAGGGTGCCACGTACAGTGCCACCAATGGGCAGCGCCCAAATAGACTATGCTCTTCAGTCCTGATAAGATCAAGAAAGTTCTCCTGATGTGGTCACTGGTACATTATAAGTTTATAATTTGAATGTTTATGATTTGCTAGACCTAGGATCTTCCTTGTACTTTATTACTCCTTATATAGCTATTCACTTTGGAGTCAGTCGTAAAACCCTAGTAGAGCCTTTCTCAGTATCTACCATAGTGGGTAAATCTATCATAGCCCAGCAAGTATAAATGAACTATCCGATTATGGTATCTCAAAAAGTCACTTCAGCAGACTTAGTTGAATTATATATGACCAATTTTCATGCCATTCTCTACATGGATTAGCTTCATTACTAAAATACCTCAGTCGATTGCAGAAATAGAATAGTCTAGTTTTAGTTTTTGAATAAACTCATCCTTAAGTGGAGGGATAGTACTTCAGCACTTAGGGGTCAACTTATTTCTTTTCTTTGAGCAAGAAAAACGATATCTAAGGGATGTGTATACAATCTCATTCGAGTGCAGGACTCTAGTTTAGAAACCCCTAATCTTGAATTACTTTCAGTAGTATATGAATTCACAAATGTGTTTCCCGAAGATATTCTTGGAGTTCCTCCCAAAAGTGAAATCAATTTTGGAATAGACCTTCTTCAAGACACTCAGCCGATATATATTATTCCATACCAAATGGTACCAGTAGAACTGAGAGAATTAAAAAACCAGTTGAAAGATCTCCTAGATAAGGGATTCATCAAACCTAGTATGTCTCCGTGGTGTGCCCCAGTATTATTCGTGCATAAGAAAGATTGTTCTCTCAGAATGTGTATTGATTACCGTTAGCTAAATAAAGTCATGGTCAAGAAAAAGTAACCACTTCCCAGAATCGATGACTTGTGTGAGCAACTTTTGGGTGCAAGTTACTTCTCCATAATAGACCTCAGATCAGGCTATCATCAGCTTAAATTCAGAGAATGTGACATCCCAAAAATAGCCTTCAAAACTCGGTATGGTCACTTTAAATTCTTAGTCACGTTCTTTGGTATTACCAGTGCCATTGCATCTTTTATGGACTTAGTGAACCATGTGTTTAAGCAGTACTTGGACATGTTCATTATAGTCTCCCTTGATGATATTCCTTTCTACTCCTGTAGTGAGTATGATCATGCAGACCATCTCCGAATTATATTGTAAACTCTCAAAAACCATTAGCTATTGTCAATATTCAGTAACTGTGAATTTTGGCTAAGTTCAGTAGATTTTCGTGGCCATATCATTTCCGGTGATGGCATTAGAGTTGATCCCCAAAAGACTAAAGCAGTGAGAAACTAGCCTAGACCCATCTCTCTATTAGATATCAGGATTTTCTTGGGCTTCTCTGGCTATTACTGATGATTTGTTGAGGGATTTTCATCTATTCCATCCCCTATGTCCAGACTGGCTCAAAAGAAAGTCAAATTCCAATGGCCAAATTCTTGTGAGAAGAGTTTTAGGAGTTAAAGACACAACTTACTATAGCTCCAGTCCTAAATTTACCAGATGGTTCAGATGGGTTTTTGGTATATTTTGATGTCTCCAGAGTTGGTTTGGGGTGTGTTTTGATACAGAGAGGTAACGTCATAGCCTACGCCTCTTGATAGCTTAAACCCCATAAAAAGAACTATCCTACTCATGATCTTAAGTTAGCAGCAGTAGTTTTTGCCTTAAAGATTTGGAGGCACAGGAGCCTACAGTATGTGTTCCCTTAGAAAGATTTAACCCTCCATCAAATAAGGTGGTTGGAGTTGTTGAAAGACTATAACATGAGTGTCCTATATCATCTGGGTAAATCCAATGTAGTGGCTGATGCTCTCAATAGGATATCTATGGGTAGTGTTGCTCATGTGGAGGATGGTAAGAATAAGTTAGTTCAGGAAGTTCATCTGCTTGGACGACTAGGTGTTCGCTTAGTCAATTCACCAGAAGGTAGTGTATGGGTACAAAGTAGTTTAGAATCATACCTAGTTTCTGAGGCAAAGGAAAAGCAGGATAGGAATCCCAGTTAAGTCAAGTTAAAAGAATCAGTCAAAGATCAGAAAGTAAAGGTCTTCTCCCAAGGGAGAGATAGTGTTTTGCTTTATCAGGGTATGCTATGTATGCCAGGTGTAGACAGCAAGTTCTCTTAGAAGTGCATGGTTCACACTACTCTATTCATCCAGGGGCCACTAAGATGTGCCTTGATTTACGGGAGATCTATTGGTGGAGTAGAATTAAGAGAGACATTGTAGAATTTTTGGCTAAGTGCTCAACTTATCAGCGGGTTAAGATTGAACATCAGAAGCCTAGTGGTTCCATGCAGGAGTTCAGCATTCCCACCTGGAAATAGGAAGAAGTGAACATGGACTTTGTGATGGGTTTACCTCGTACTAATTGTCAGCATGATTCAATTTGGGTCATTGTACATAGGATGACCAAATCAGCTCATTTTCTACCAGTCGATACCTCTTATCAGTCGAGGATTACGCCAAACTTTATAATAGGAAGATGGTCAAATTTCACGGTGTTCCATTGTCTATTATCTCAGATAAAGGTACCCAGTTCACCTCTCATTTCTAAAAGGCATTCCAAATGGGTCTTGGTACCCGAGTTCATCTCAGTACAACCTTTTATCCTCAGACAGATAGTCAAGTAGAAAGGACCATTTACACTTTAGAAGATATGTTGCCAGCGTGTATAATATACTTTAAAGTTAGTTGGCATGAACACTTTCTTTTGATTGAATTAGCATATAACAATAGCTATCATTCAAGCATTTAGATGGCTCCGTTTGAGGTGCTTTACGGGAAGAGGTGTAGATATCCTATTGGTTCACTTAAAATGGGTGAGGAAGTAGTGCTAGGGCCTAACTTGGTATTAGATACCTTAGAGAAAGTTCAGTTGATCAGGTAAATACTTAAGATAGCTTAGAGCCAACAGAAATCGTACGCAGATGTGCATACAAAGGATCTCGGGTTCGAGATTAAGAATTTTATATATTTAAAAATCTCTCCTATGAAAGGAGTAAAGAGGTTAGGCAAGAAGGGGAAACTCAGTCCCCAATATGTTGGTACTTACCTAATTCTCAGCCATTTAGGAAAGGTAGCTTATGAGCTTGAGTTGCCTTCAGACTTAACTTTAGTTCACCCAGTGTTCTATGTCTCCATGCTTAAGAAATGCATAGGTGACCCAGTAGTCGTAGTCCATATAGAGGGCATAGATATTTAGAACAATCTCTCTTATGAAAAGATCCCAGTCGAAATTCTTGATTATTAGATTCGCGGACTGAGGAACAAAGAAGCCCCTCTAGTTAAACTTCTTTGGAGGAATCAGTCCATTGAGGGAAGCCTTCACATTGATTCCAACAACACGGCACGGCACTACGTTGTCGCCTGTTCAGTTTTCAATCATTAAGAAGCCGCAAACTTAGGGGTATTTGGGTCTTTTCCCATGTCCTTCTTTCCCTTAACAGATGAAAATTCTTCTTCTATTTGCAATATACACTCATTATTTCATACATTTCTTAAGAACAAAACCCCTAGGTGATTGAATTTCAATCAAGGCTCAAGATTCTACTGTTAATCTATAAGAATTTAGCAACCAAGGTATGTTAGGCGTTCATCCAAGAGTTCCTTCCACCCTTGGAGTCCAAGAAGCTCTTTCACACTTCAAGTATCTTGATTTCATGCTTTCCATGATTTGGATTCAAGTGTATTCATGATTATAATATTGATTGGATTTTTATTCCACTATTAAGTGCAAGATTTATGTAAAAACAACTATCATGTATGTTGTATCATATGAATTCATGTTAAAGCCTTGAAATTGAGATGCTCATGTGTTGATAAGTACCATGTGCATATACAATGTCTACCAAATGTTTAATGAGTTGTTTATGTTAATTAAATAATGAAACTATATCTTGATAGCAGGTATTCAAGTTTATGTCAAGCTCGTGTTTCCTAGAAGGTCCCAATGAATGAATGATGATCAAGTAGTTATTTATCATGTTTCGAGATAGTTCCATTTCTTATAATTTATGGTATCGAGTCCTGGGGGTATTTAATACCCAATAATTAGTTGATTTCCTATAGCCATGGTCAGTCTCAAGATAGTAACAGTCATGTCACGATCAGTAGTACTCTCAATCAGTTACAGAACTCAGGAAAAACTCAATAGATGCAATATAAATCCAATCTAGTTAAGTTTTTAGTTCGGGCCTCAGAAAATTCAGCCAGTCAATAGAATTCAGTAGTATTTCGTCAGTCAATGGAACTTAGTAAACTCTGTCCAGTTCCGTTAGATAGTATAATAAGTAACAGTTCAGTCAAGCCTAGTATAAACTAAAAATTAGTTCAGTATCTATTCAGTTAGGAGTAGGATTCAACACTGAGTTAACCCAGGGATGGGGGCATTCCTTCCAGCAGAGGGTTTGACCCTTAGTAGCAATCCATGCATTACAAAACTACGTAGCTTGCATAAGCTGAGATATCTTCCTGCCAAATATTATTAGAGTTGATACATCTCATTCAAGTTTTCCTTCCAGCGAGGGTTGACGAAAGAATTTCCTTACAGAGAGGGTTAACGCACAACTTATCTTTACTCGTGGCATGATATTGGCACTCGTCCAATTCAGGTTATTGGTTGGACCCCAATCTATTTAGAAATAGGGATGTTGGTTAGATGATTACCTCCCACAATCTTCGTTTCAGATTCAAACTCAGTGCAAAACTCAGTTTAGTTCTACGGATTCAAGACTGTTACACACAGTCACTCCGTTCAATACAGAACTCAGTATAGTTCCATAAAATCAAGTCTATTTGATACAGTCATTCATTTATTAGTAATTCAGTATCAATATACTTATATATCAGTTTATCATTATTTAGAATCAGTAGCCATTGTTATCACGATCTCAGTTACAATATACGTATTCATGCATGTCTCTCATTCAGTTATATTCATGTCATTCAGTCAACATTGTTCATGCATATGAACCCATGCAGTTTAGCCTACCTCACTTAGCATACCAGTACATTCAAAGTACTGATGTATACTTTTCTCTTGCGCTATGATGTCTTATATCATAGGTTCGAACACATGGGATCCTAATCATCCCTAGCAATTACATATTATTAGCAGTCAGAGTTAGTGGTAAGTCCTCATATTTTTAGGACATGATTACTAATTCATCATTTCAGTTTTATTTCACTAGCCGAAGTTAGTTGGGGACTTTTCCCATCAACTCCACATTGCAGAAAGTTTAGAGACTTTTCAGACTAGAGTATTTTCAGACAAATGTTTCAATTTTTGTATTGTTATATCATATTCAGTTTTATTTTAGTATTGAACCTTATGGCATATTTTCTGCCTAATTTCTGCTTGTGACAGTATTATCATTCAGTTAATGCAGTAGGTACCAGTCATGGGATAGCTTGTGGTCCTTCAGGATTATGAGCACCGTGTAGCGTCCGCGGTCAAACTCTGGGCGTTACAGTGCTGAATCCTACTCCCAAATGAAAGACACTGACTTTAGTTTACTATACTGGATTGGACTGATACTGAGTTTACTAGGTTTTTCTAAGTTTTGTAACTGACTGAGTTCTACTGAGTTATGTAGCTGAATGAATTCTACTGATCGTGAAATGACTGATACTATTCTGTAACTGACAGTAGCTCTACGTAAACTGCTAGATTATCAGGTATTAAATACCCCTAGGACTCGATATCATGAAAAATAAAGCATAGCATAATCTTGAAAGACATAACAATAATTAATTCTACATAATTCTTTCCTAGAGACATTTTATCAAACACTTGTATGGCATAAGCTTGTACATACACTAGCATGTCATGATTTTATCATTTAATTCACATGGACATTCTATCAAACACATAGAGAGCATAACTTGATGCACAAAATCATGGATAACATATAAACATTGCAACTAAAATGCCCAAACTTGCAAATTCATGGATTCAACATGCAATTCATATATTTTCCCATAAATACTATTCTATTTTCTTGAGTCTTATCATAATCGTTGATTGAAAACCAAATTAACATCATAGATATGCATACAATCAATTTCAAGTATTGAAATTATGAATCTATAACTTGTAACTTAAAAAGAGGTTCTTGGGCTTCATGGATGAAAGAAACCCATGAATGAACACCTAACATACCTGAATTGATAAGTTCTTGAAGTTCTGGGTGATTTTCTTGAGCTTTGTTCTTGATTTAAGGAGAGCTAGGGTTTAATAATTGAGAGAGAATGATTTTTTTCTTAAGAAAAGTGAGCAACTAATGAGATATTAGGCTATATAGGGCTTTAATCCCATGTTTAGGATGACTAGAATAAGGGAAAAAGACATAAAAGACCTTGGAATTTAAAACTCAAAATTAACTGAAAATTCTTGATGTTCATCCTTGACGCGATTCGGCGTTATCGCTTCGTGTCACTAGAATTCAACTATTATGAACTAGAGGCTTGGTGTGAGGCGGTGGAATTGCGTTGCTTCACTGCATCAAAATCTGGCCCCTTGACTCAATGGGACATGATCGTGTTGTGACACTGGAAAATGACAATTATGAAAATGACTAGTAGAGCGATGTGGTGGTATCACATTACCACACTGGATAAGACTTGGAAGCTCACTGCAATACGGGTTTATCACGTTGGCTCACTGGTTTTAGACAATTTCCATTTGGCATGCCTCCACGATGAGATGAAGTTCTAGTTGGCACACTATTTTACTAAAATAGCTCTAACTCCTCGCCAAAGTATCGGATTTGGGCGAACTTTAAATTGTTGGAAAGCTGACTGAATTTCCTGCGCATTGGTAGGCTCTAAAATGAAAATTACTGAGTATTTTAAGAATTTTAGTTAGGATTTCTAATGTACTTAGAGATAAATTAAGCTTGAGAAATACGGGGTATTACACTTACCATGCTACATCAAGGCACATCCTAGTCCCAAAGGGGACGTATTGCATAACACCACAAAACCATCAGTACCCTTGCGCAGAGTCAAAAATAGTGCAGAAGAACTTATCATTCAACTTTTAAAAACTACCCTCACAAGCATGGGACAACAAAAACTTAACATTTTTCAGAGATAACTTCGCCAATGGAGCAGCAATAGACAAAAGGCTTTCCACAAATCTCCTATAATACCTAGCCAAGCACAAAAAGCTCCTAATATTGGTTGGAGTCATGGGTCTAGGACATTTTTTTATTTACTCAACCTTCTGTGGATCCATCATGATCCCTTTATTAGAAACCACATGCCTAAGAAAAGACACAACATTCAACCAAAGCTCATACTTTGAAAATTTAGCATAACCTTTGGATCCCTAAGAGTTTGAAATACAATTCGCAGGTAATTGGCATGATCCTCCTCGCTCTTTGAATACACAAAGATGTCCTCAATGAAAACAATAACAAATAAATCCAAAAACTACCTGAAAACTTATTTCATAAGATTCATAAATGCTGTTGGAGAATTAGTCAATCTTAATGACATAACAAAAAACTCGAAATGGCCATATCATATTTGGAAAAGAGTTTTGGAAATATCAACCTCCTTAAAATTCAATGGATGATAACCCAAACGAAGATCAATTTTAGAGAAGAATATAGCAACCTGAAGCTAATCAAAAAGGTCATCCATCCTAGAAAGAGGATACTTATTCTTCACTGTAACCTTATTCAACTAGCAATAGTCTATACACATCCAACGAGTCCCGTCTTTCTTTCTCACGAGAAGCACAGGAGCACCCCATAGAGAAATACTAGGATGAATAAACCCTTTGTTAAGATGATCTTTCAACTAATCCTTAACCTCCTTTAGTTTAGTCGGAGTCATTCTATAAGGGGGAATAGAAATAGGATGAGTATTCGGCAGAAGATCAATCCCAAAATCTTTTTTCTTATCAAGAGGAATTCCAGGAAGATCATCAAGAAATACTTGAGGAAACTCACTAACCATAGAGATAGATTGCAAAGAAGGGCTTTCAAAGTCAGAATCCTTAACTCAAACTAGAAGATATAGACACCCTTTAGAAATTAACTTCTGGGATCTATGATAAGAGATAAACCTTCCTTTAGGTACTAAGGAACTCTCCTCCCATTCTAGTAATGATTCAATCGAAAAGTGAATGTGACCCTTTGGTTCCTAAAATGTAGATAGGCAAAACACAAAAAAAGAAAATCCATCGCCAAGATAACATCAAAATCCATCGTATCCAACTCTATTAAATTCACCAATGTCTCTCTATTAATGGTGGACACCACACAACCCCTAGAGATTTTTATAGCATCTATAGAATCACCCATTAGGGTAGACACAGAAAAGGGGTCAAAAATACTCTTAGGACCAAAACCAAAATGCACATCCATATAAGGTGTCACATAAGAAAGGGTAAAACCCTGATCAAGCAAATAATAAACATTATATGAAAAGAGTTGTAACATACCAGTAAAAATATGAGAATATGCCTTAGATTCATAATGGGTCGCAAGAGCATATAACTGATTTCGGCCAGTTTCGGTACCATAAGTAGCGCCCTTTGGCATAGGATCTGAAGATATGCAAACTAGAACTTTATAATCTCCATTAGCAACCTTGGTTGTAGGATAATCTCTTTGCATGTGACCAAGAAGACCATAATAATAACACTTATCCTCTTCTCCTCACAATAACCATGATGAAGCTTCCCACAAAAATAATAAGAAGGGTAAGGTGAGGCAAACTAAGCTCCACTAGCTTGAAACTAGGAACCCTTTACCTTAGAACCACTGGTATTCTAAAAATAATAATCACTCAAATTATTAGTACAAGGAGCACTAGCGGACAAATATGAATTGCCCCAATTCTTCTTCTTGTCCCACTATATACCATCTTTCCTACTATTATATCGACCGTATTTTGCTCAGAATATTTGAACTTCTTATTATGTCTCTCTCCAATGTCATCCTATCTCTTTTTTTATACTTCAACCTATTTCATATAAATCATATGTTTGGAGATTTATATATGATTGTTGGACATAGAAGCCTTACACTCTAATACCAAGTCATGGGATAACCCAAAAGAAAACTTCCTTATCTTATATCTCAAGCTAGATACCAACTCTGGATCATAATGAGATAGCTATTGAAATTTCAAAGCAGGAGACAGTTGTTAAAATTTTAAGGCATATGCTTTCACACTCATCTTACCCTATTTCAACTAAATAAACTCCTCAACCCTAGCTTTTATCAAATCTTGAGTAAAGAATGACTAAGAAAATACCCTAAAAAGTCATCTCGTAAAGGTTGCTTAGTATCAGTACTCCTCATACCTTTCCACTCCTCATACCACTAATAGCTACATTATTCAATTGTTAAAAATCTTTTTCATCTTATCAATGAACCATTCTGAATTGTACTTAACCTTAGAGCCATTAAAGGTTGAGGGATTAAACCTCATAAACTGGTGATCCCGAGTAACCTTAGCCGAAGGAGCAACAAGACCAACATGATTTGACTGATGAGATTGAGATGTCACCAACTGAGTTAGTATATGAATAGACTAATGGAACTTTTCATTAAAGATATATCCCTAAGGAGATTGATCATAAGTATCACCAGCCTAGGAAGATCAAGGAGGACAAGTATGGCCAAGTGGAACTCTACATGGTACAGCATAATTTGGAGAACAAACCCTAGATGAGGTATTCTCTCCCTAAGTAGAGATAGTCCTCCATATTCTCCTTTGGTGGAACAAAGTTTCCAGCAGAGTTTCTACGAGCATCTGATCTTTGGGAAGCATGATCTGAAATACGAGGTCGCCAAGCGTTAGAGAAGTTTCATAACACTAGAATCTATACCCCAAAAATTGAACACAAGAAAGGAAAACATTCCTAAATTCCTTGTAGCCTCCTCTCAATAAGTATGGAATGCTACACAGCAATCAAAAGAACGTTACACGAATTTTTGGGCACCCAATGACTCTAAATCATGCTCTGATACCATAGTTGTCATGACCCATACCAAGGCCTAGTTGTGAAGGGTATCTCAAGCCCACCATGGACAAAAAAATACCCCATTACCTAAAAACATAAGCATAAAATAGCAATAAAGAATAATACAGAAGACAAATTAAGATAGCAATAAAATAAGAATAGATAAATCTATACAAACTAAGAGTCAATCAACAACCAAGCAATCCATATCTTGTTGACAATAGACTCTAAAACTAGAATACTAAATAGGTCAGTACATTCCCTCGACCATGACTAAATAATAGAGACCAAATCGATTTAGATTAACTTATTTAGAGAATACGGATTCAGAAATTAGAAACTTAAATAATTACCTAAATCAAAATAAACAGTTAAAGAAAAAACTATTACAAAATAATTAATGAAAATTGACAACTCTTAAGGGATTCAACTAAGTAAATGAAAATAAGTTATTTTAGTAGGAAAATTATGAAGAAATAAGGCAAGATAGGATCAGGCTACTACTAATGTTGTACTTCTTGATCCCAAATACTTTTGCGATTTGGCCCTTTATCGGCATATTGTTATTGTTTGAACTTGGTTCTTGCCTAAATAACTTTAGTCCACACTTTCTATCACTATTTTGAAACTTATCTAATTTCTCCTTTTGATGCACTTATGTTGACTCAAATATCCCTTGAGGAGACCAATTTGAAAGTATATTGGGCTTTGGGAACCCCAAAGTTCATGATGTAAGATGGGAGAGTCCATTAAGAGGACTCAGATGTAGAAAAAATCAAAAAGAGAGAAATCAAAAACAATTAGAGATAAAGACAAAATGACACTTTTAAGTAAGAAAGTCCTAACAGATAGTCTTAAGCCACAAAATAAAAAAGAGGAATTCAAAATATGTGATCTAGGCCAGCTGGTCATCATATAAATAGACCCAAATTTTCCAAGTTAATTTGGATAGACACAAAAATAAAGTAAAATAGCTTATGCAAATACATAATAAAAGTATGTTCAGTTGTAAGTACAAAAATTATTGAGATACAACCCCTAGAGTAAAGTAGGGCTCATGACCACCAGAATTAATAACACAATATTAAATTAAAATATTGGTAAACCACTAAGATTTTACGCTAGCATACCTCCGGGTCACAACGTATTTACTAACAACAAGATAAAAATAAATTGAACTCACTCAAAAGAAAAAAATAAAGAATCTTTCACTTCAACCTATTACTGGATATTGGGGTTGATAAAACCCCATAACAGTTTCTTGAATTCCAATGAGTAACAAACATGACAAATATGTCATAGATAAATCCTCTTTACAGACATAAATACCTAACACAAAATGCTAAAACTGGCTATAAATATGTCCAATAATTAGCACATCAATAAAAAAAAGTTTTAAGTCTAATACTAGAGATTTCTTAATGACACTCTAGCTCATTTCCTGTGTTTCCATATGTTAATGACATTTATAGCTTTTTCATAACTACCACAACTCATTTATGACTTGCTAGTACAAATCGTTTAATCACCGAGCAGTTTATTTAGCTTTTAGAGTCAATCATCTATTTTGGAGTTTTTATTATTAAGAAATGGGTATCAAATCTAAATTTACTCAAAAAACAACTGCTGCCATCTCAAGGTCATGGGTAGGGTAATTCTTTTTATGGGGTTTAAGTTTTATAGAGGCATAGGCTATAACCTTACCTCTCTACATCAACACACAACCAAGACCAATCTTGTAAACATCACATAAATAATAATTCCCTCTAAACCATCTAGCAAAGTCAAGACTCGAGCTGAAGTGAGCTTAGTCTTCAACTCTTGAAAACTCTTTTCAAAAGAATTTGACCACTGAAGTTTGACTTTCTGTTGAGTCAATCGAGACATGGGGTGAAATAGAATAAAACCCCTCAATGAACTATTTGTATTAGCCGTTCAAGCCTAAGAAACTCCTGATACTTGATGAAGAGATAGGTCTAGGCCAATTTCTCATTGCTTTAGTGTTTTGAGGATCAACTCTAATTCCATCACCGGAAAAAATATGGCCAAGGAAAGCTACTAATCTTAGCCAAAACTCCCACTAACTAAATTTGGAAAATAACTTATCGAGTCTAAGAGTATATAATATAATTTTGATATGGTCTGCATGATTGTTCTCACTACGAGAATAAATAAGGATGTTATTAATGAAGACTATAACGAACATGTCCAAGTACTGCTTGAACACTCTATTCATTAAGTCCATAAAAGCTGTAGGGGAATTTGTTAGTCCAAAGGACATAACTAGGAATTCAAATTGACCATACTGAGTTTTGAAGGTTGTCTTCAGAATGTCACATTCTCTGACTCTGAGCTGATAATAGCCGAATATGAGTTCAATCTTAGAGAAATAACTGGTACCTTGAAGTTTGTCAAACAAGTCATTAATCCTATCTTAATTGTGACTTTATTCAACTAACGGTAATTGATGGACATTCTGAGAGAATTATCTTTCTTATGTTTGAAAAGAACTAGAGTGCCCCATGGGGAAACACTGGGCCTGATGATTCCCTAATCTAAAAGTTCATTCAATTATTTTTTTCAACTCCCTAAGCTCAGCTGGAGCCATTCTAAGATGTAATAGAGATAGGCTGAGTAGCTGGAAGTAGATTTATTCCAAAGTTAATTTCCTTTTTAGGCGGGACTCTAGGGAGATCTTCAGGAAACACGTCTGGGAATTCCCTTACTCCTCAAACTGATTCAAGATTCAGGCTCACATAATTTTAGTCATTGACTCGAACAAGATGGTAAATACACCACTTAGATATCTTTTTTTTCTCGCTCTAAGGTATGACATAATTTGACCTTTACGCATTAAAGTACTACCTCTCCATTTAATAGTTGGTTTTTTTGGAAACTGAAACTAAACAACTGTATTTCTATCGTCAACTGAAGCATAGAATGAGTGGAGCCAATCCATGCCAAGAGTGACATCAAATTCAGTCATATGTAGCTCTACAAGATCTACTGAGGTGACTTTCTGAGATACTATAACTAGAATGTTTCTGTATACCAATCTACCTAAGATAGATTTACCCACTGGGGTATACCATGAGAAAGGCTCTACTAATGTTTCAAGACTCTCTCTACTAATATTTCTGCACTAACTCTGAACTCGACTGCTATACAAGGGGTTACAAAAGAAAATAAGGCTCTAGGGTCTAGCAATGCATAAATATGAAGATGAAAGACCTATAACATTACCCATAACCATATTAGGAGAACTTTCCTAATCCTATTGGGACTAAAGTGCATACAACCTATTCTTGTGCTATCCGTTGGTGGCACTGGAAGTGGTGCCCTGCTGAGTCGAGCGACCAGCTAGAATTGGTGGACGACTGTGTTGACTTTGCTAACCAACCTATGGACATTGTTTGACTATGTTTCTTGTCTTATGACATAAAAGTCACACAACACTTCCATCTCTACACACACCCTGATGATTCCTACCACATTTTCTGCAAAGAAGATTAGTATAACTACTATTCATACTGCCCTAGGACTTAGAGACTGATGCCCTATCCTAGCTGTCGTTCCTAAACTTTGGCACTGGCACCCTAGATAAGGATAGATTTGGGGCTATAAAAATATGACAAAACTAATAATGATTACCACCCTCTGACCTCGGCTGAGAAAAGTTAAAACTATATGTTCTAGCCCTCTTATTCTCTCTTTCTCTCTCCTTAAGATTCTGTTCTTCAATCTATTAAGCATGAACCATAAGTATAGATTGGTCCATCTCCTTAATCAATATATTAGTACAACACTCCTTGACCACACTATTAGCTACACCAACTGAGGAAACTTAAGTAAGTATTCATTCACACTCATATTACCCTACTTCAAATTCATGAGCTCCATCACCTTAGCTTCCTTAAATTCTAAAGGAAAGAACCTGCCTAAAAAGGTTGTGGAAAACTCCTCCCACTCTACAGGTTGTTCCTCGATACCCCTATCCTTCTTCCACCACTTAACCCAAGTGTGAGATACATCATGAAACTGATAAGCAGCTAACTCTGCACTCTCACTTAAGATAAAACCCATGATATCAGTCACCTTCTAAACTATATCAATAAACTCATATGGATCCTCCTCAGACTTAGATCTAAAAAACAAAGAGGGGTTCATTTAAGAGAAATCTTGAATCCTAGTTGAAGTTGTATTTGCCATTGGATTGGCTAGAGCAATAGTTTTCTAATTATTTTGAGCATCTAATAAGTGATATAAAGTAGTGAATTCATCTCTGAACTCAACATGAGAGACGTGCTTATTTAAGGGATCTTCGTGAATAGGCAAAGATGCAGGCTGGTTTCTTTTCCTTCTTCCATTGTTTCTTTTAGGAGTCATTAGCTATAAATAAAGGGAAGAATGAGTAAGATAGATAGGTTAAAGAAGAGCTTATGCTCATTCACACAACATGAATACTAAAAGAAGGGAAACTTTTCCTAAAATAGTTTGTAGCCTCTTATCCATTGGTGTGATGTGCTTCACACCCCTGTACAAAACTCTACTTAACACTATTTTCAGACCCCCTAGGATACTCTAAAATCTTAGGCTATGATATTAAATTTTTGTCTTGACCCGAGGCTACTCCTAGTCGCGACAACGGTGCTTTCAGTCAGAAGTGACCACAAGCTAACACATGCGTTGGAACCTGCTGTGAGCACTGAGCAAACTGATAAATAAATACATAAATAAAACAACTGATAATGCCATAACCTTTTAAATACTGAAACATAATTAAATTATAAATTTGAATGTCTGAAAACATACTGAAAAGACTGATAAACTAACTTTTAAACTGACTAACTATCTAAATATCTGAAAATCTTCTAACTGACGGACTATGGAGTTTATAGGACAAACCCCCAACTAACTCTAACTGAATAGAAATACTAAACTATTGATATATACTTAAACAACTTAATCATGTTCTCAATAGAAAAGGACTAACCACAACTGTTGTTGTTGATAAGCTGAATTTTATAAGCATAGTCAGGAAATTGAGCATTCGAACCTATGATATAAAACATCATATCACATAAAAAGTATGTGATTAGTACTTTGAATGTACTAGTATATGAGATGAGGTTTGGCTGAAATGCAAAGGTTAACTGTGCACGAAATAATGACTTGATAAATAGCATGAGATAATTAAGTATGTAAGTATTAAAACTAAAATACTAAGATTACAAGACCAAGCATATAATGTTTCTAAAATAAGCTGTAAACTAAATTACTAAAATTCGATAACTAAATAACTAGAAGTCTATATATTATGTTTAAGCAAACCTGAACTAAATTCTATATTGAATACTTAACTGGTATCATGGGATATCATCTGACCAACATGCCCTAATCTGAGCTTCTTAGGGTCCAAATTATAACCCCAGTTCAAAGGGTGTCAGTACCATGATACAGTTACTAACATTGGCAATATGGATCCACTAAACTGGTCTTTTGAAGGCAAAAGAGTAACCTTATACTATCAGGAAATTCATAAGATATATGACAACCCTAAGCTAGCAAGAAGGCATCTACACCAGCTACGTATTTTTATAACTCAGGCTTTGCTACTAACGGTCAAGCCCTAAACTGGCAGGAATGCCCCTATCCCTAGCTTCGCTCAATGCTAAATCCTACTCCCAACTGAATGACACTTTTTAATGGACTGAACTAAGCTTAACTGAATAAATAAACTAATCATAATAACTGACAAAATGATAATACTCATGGTATATCTGAAATCATTGTAAAGATACTAAAATTATGTAAACAGCTAAGTATCGGGTATTTATAACCCTCTAGCACTTAATGGAAATAAGAATACAGACATATAAAAGTGTTGAAACCATAGTAGGAAATCATTGTTCAAAATCCAACACTTAGGCATTTTGTCAAACACATGAAAGTCATGAAATTAAGCATAGGAATGCATAAAGCACGTGATAATAACATATTTACAATACTAAATCATTAATTAGGTTTTTAAATGATAAGGGTTCAATATTCAAAATATACAATGGCTTATTCAATTGAAAACAGATGTAATCATAACATGAAATTAAATTATAAAGATGTTCATGGAAAGTTCAACTAAATCATGTAAAACTCATAATTTAAAAATAAAAGGGGATTCTTGGACTCCATGGGTAAAAAGGCATATGGATGAACATCACACATACCTCACTTGACGATTTTGTGAAGAGGCTTGAGGATTTTTTTAAAGCTTGAGCTTGGGAAAGAAATGGCTTTGTTTGAGAAGATTTGTGAATAAAGGGGCAAATAACTCTCCTAGGGGACCTAAATTCTGTGTTATGGATGAGTTTGGGTGAGGGAAATTGTCCCAAATTCCCTTAATAACTAGGAAACAAAAAATATAGATAACACAACCCAATGCGGTGCGACCCCTGGCTGGGTTAATAAGCCAACATGGTGCAACCCTGGTTGGTCAAGCATCCAATACGGCGTGACCCTAAGCCTTGGTCAACTACCCATCACGATGTGTCTTCATTGCGATGCCTTACTATTTTAGTCTTCTAAACACGATCTAAACCACATCTAAAAGTTTTGAAAGTTTCTTGAGACTTACATTTGACATCTTTACACATAAATCAACTTAGAAATAAACATTCAAAGGAAAGGAAGGCCAAACTAAAAATCCTCAAAGATTAAGGGTCTTGAAATGGCTAGGTCTTTAACACTTAGTGAAATTTTCAAGGCTTTGGACCCCTTAGAATGTACTAAGTTCTAAAATAATATAAGTGTGTTATAGGGTATTACACAAACTTCCATTTCTCTCTCGACCACAGAAGTTGAATCCATAGCTATCGGAAGTTCTGGAACTCAAGTCCTATAGATTATGCATCAGCTGCTTGACTTTGATTTATCTTTTCAATTTGTTCCTATTATGTATGATAACACCAGTTCCATCATCCTATCTATATATACTGTGCATTACTTTAGGACTAAACATATTTATATCAAGCATTATTTTATTTAAGACCATGTCAAAAATGGTGACTTTTGCCTAAAATTTATTGACTACAAATATCAACTAGTAGATATCTTTACAAAATCTCTACTAGAAGAAAGAATTTGCTATATACGAACAAGGCTTGGTATTCTTAGCATTCATTATATTTAAATAAAATTGCTTTATTTTTGGTACATTCCTCTATCTGCACATTGCCTGTGTTTTTTTTCATTTTTATTATGTCAAAGGGGAGAAAGGCAGGAATGTCTGAGTAGCCTGGTAGCCTACCAGTCAGGGGGAGCAGAGCAAGTTTACAAATTAGTTAATACTTACATAAGTTAGGGGAAGAAAGCTAACAAATAGGGAAGTTAGTTGATATTTACTCTAACTGATGTATACTCTTGTTGTCATTATCAAAAAGGGGGAGACTGTTAGCCTCCTAAGTTTATGTTTTAATAATAAAAAACTAACAAGTGTATCTGTGCAGCTACTAATATGGAAAAATAGTGGATGTCGGCCGCAAAAATAGAAGGACATCAAGAAATAAAGGACATCAATGTACCCAAGGCAAATTAATCTTAACAAGAACAAATCGAAGGAGAATCTAAGCTCCAAATCATCTCAAAATATTGGAAGATATGAAAGATCATGCCATGACAATGGGACAAAAATATAATTGAAGAATATGGAAAGAAGATTAATAAAATATTATAAAAATAGAAGAAGGATCACAATCCCAAAATTTAGGCAGTCCACATCAATCAGGAAGCAAAGATCACAAGCATCTTTGGAAAGAAATCAATCTCTACAAAATAAAAAAATAGATCATAGAAAAATCTAATATGGACGTGATCCAAAGCCACATATGGACATATCAGATGGCTATATTCCTCAATCAAGGAATCAATTTAAATCCTTGATTTAGAAAAAATCTCTTAGGTTTTCTTGTAAAGAGTAGAAGCTGAAGAATAAAATATGGAGATCAAAGACAGATATTTCTCACGCAACATCAAGGATAAAATTTAAAGTATCTCATTCTTAGTCTTACAAAGCTCTGTAATGTTAGTTTATAATAGTAATATAAAAAATAAGATTGAGTCAACTTTGTAACATCAACTAAAGTTGTGTCATAAGATCTGAAGAGAAAAATTATTCTTTAGAACTTGTTTCCTATCATTGTACTCTTTCCAAACATTCAAGATCTAAGGAAAATTTGAAACCCAATGGGGACTGGATGTAGACACTACATTGGTATGCAAACTAGGATAAATCATAGTGTTATTACTTTACTTATTATTACTTTCTTGATTAACTATTTTGAATTTAATCTATTTGTGAAGTGTTCTGATCTGCTGGTGAGTCGACTGTGAAGGGTCAATAGTCGACTTCAAGAAGAAAAATTTCAGTTCACCCCCTCCCCCTCTTAACTTTCACTTATCAATTTAGATATGCGGGAGAGATTAGTGGAGATTATTTTCTTGTGGCAAAACTCCTAATTCTGTTGAGATAACTTGGGATCAGTTTAATAACACCTTTTTAGAGTGATTTTTGCCTTACAGTTTAAGGGATTGTATGCTTGATAAGTTTTATCTCTTTGAGAAAGGATCAATCATAGTTGTAGAGTACGAGGCATTCTTTTATACCTTGTTTGGATATTCTTATACAAGTATTTCCACCAATTCTTCAAAGATTTAAAAGTTTGTAGATATTTCTCTTCAGTTGGCTATATCTCAAATGGCTATATTTAAAGCATCTTTTTAGAGAATTATGGATCATGCAAGGATTATGGAGGACATTCGTAGGGTATATCAAGGAGGCATCGAAAATATACACTATTTTGGAGAGTTTAGAGGTCATGCTCCTCATGGTAAATATTTTAGAAGTTCTCATGGGTATTAGGGTAGGCCAGTATAGGCATTCTTATAGAGTTCAGGTAGTGGACCTTCTGATTCAGTAGTTTAGGGTGGCCATTTGGGCCTAGTGGTATGTTATCCAATTAAGGCAGTCGTAGAGTTTGCTTTATATGTCATGAGGTTGGCTATTTTGCTAAAACTATCCCCATTGTGTGACTAGAGCTACTTTTATTTCAGTTGTGAGAGGTAAGGGTATAACCAGAGCTAAGGGTATAACCAAGCGTGCAAAAGGTAGAGTTTATAGAGCCTACGATGGTGGTCATGGGGCTACTCAGCTAATTGATGGTCGCAGTCAATTAAATATTGTACCAACCAAGCTTGAGGTAGAGGCTTCAGATGTTATGATTATATATATCATCCCTATTTGTTTCAAATTTGCATCTGTGTTATTTGATCTTAGATAAAATTTCTCCTGTGTCTACATATTTTTCTTTGCATTTTGATTCTATTAGTGAACCTCTTTATATTCCTATTCATGTATCTACCATGGTAGAAGATTATTTAGTGGTGGATAGGGCGTACTGGTCTTATGCTATGACTTTCTTTGAATGTGATACTTGGGTAGATTTTCTTATGTTAGGTATTATTGATTTTGATGTTATTTTAGGTATGGATTGGTTGGATCCTTACCATGTAGTTCTAGATTGTTAAGTTAAGACTGTGACTTTAGCTTTGTTCGGTGTACCAGGGATAGTTTGGAAGGGTGAACTTTATTTAAATCCTAAGAGGATTATATCTTATGTTTAGGCTCGTCAGTTGGTTGAGAGAGGATATTTCTCCCACTTGGCTCATATTCATGATACTAGTGTTACTTTACCTGTTACTTTAGATTATGTTTCTATTGTTTATAAGTTCATGGATGTGTTCCTTATGGATTTGCCTGGTATGCCTCCAAATTCTGATATTGATTTTACTATTAATGTTGATCCAGGTACATAGCCCATCTCTTTTCCGCCTAATAAGATGGTCCTAGCTAAGTTAAAGAAATTGAAAGATCAGTTGCAGGAGTTATTGGATAAGGGATTTATCTGACCTAGTGTAACACCTTGGGGTGTGCCTATCTTATTTGTAAAAAAGAAATATGGTTCTATGCATATGTGTATTGATTATTAGTAGTTATAAAAAGTGACAGTCAAGAATAAGTATCCTATTTCTCATATTGATGATCTTTTCAACCAGCTTTAGGGTGTGGTAGTGTTTTCAAAGATTGATTTTAGATCTAGATATCACCTATTGAGGATTAGAGCTTTGGATATTCTAAAGATTACTTTTTAGACTCATTGTGGTCATTATGTCATCTTTATCATGTCCTTTGGTTGGACCAATACCTCAGCCACATTCATGGAGTTGATGAACTGGGTATTTTGACCGTATATTGACTCCTTTATTATTGTATTTATAGATGATATCTTAGTTTATTCCAAGAGTGAGGCTAAGCATAAGGAGTATTTGCAGATTATGTTTCAGAGATTGAGGGATGAGGAGTTCTATGCCAAGTTCTCCAAGTGTGAGCTTTAGTTAAAGTCTATTTATTTATTAGGGTATATGGTGACTAAAGAGGGTATTATGGTTGATCCATCCATGATTGCAACAGTTTTTGATTGGGATAAGCCTACTTTGCCCATAGAGATTTAGAGTTTTATTATCATGGCACGTTATTACCAATGTTTTATTAAAGGTTTTTCATTTATCGTGGCTTTGTTGAACAAGTTAACTTTTCCTTTAAGTGGTTTGATGCTTATGAGGCGAGCTTCTCGAAGCCCAAGGATTTATTGACTCAGCTCATATCTTAACTTTTCCTAAGGAGGGCGTAGGTCTTACCATCTTTTATGATACTTTAGGTATTTGATTAGGTATTGTGTTGATGCAAAAGGGTAAGATGATTTCTTATGCTACTCGACAGTTGAAGCCCCATGATAAAAATTACCCTACCCATGATTTGGAGTTGTGCAAAGTTGTTCTTGCTTTGAAGTTGTAGATGCACTACTGGTTTGGAGTCTGTTGTGAGATATTCTCAGATCTGCACAGCCTTCAGTAATTTTTCACTCAATGAGATCTTAATATAAGGCAGCATCGTTGGTTTGAGTTTCTTAAATATTATGACTTATTTATTCTTCATCATCCGAGAAAGAATAATATAGTTGCAGATACCTTGAGCCAAAAGTCTACTAGCATGGGTAGCTTGGTGAATCTTTTAACCTAGGAGAGGATTTTATCCTTAGAGGTTAAGTCTTTAGATAACCAGGTGGTTAGGCTTGATATTTCAACACCTAGGTGTGTTTTGGCATTTGTGGAGACTAGGTCTTCCTAGATAAAGCAGATTCAAGAAAATTAGGTTGATGATTTAGGATTGAGGTTGATTCGGTATAAGGTGTTGTGTGGTAAAGAAAATAAAGCCTCACTTGATTCTGATGATATTTTTAGGATTAGGGGTTGTGTTTTTGTGTTGATAATGCATGATTTGATTAGAATAATTATAGAGGAGGCCCATTGTTCTAGGTATTCCATCTATCTAGAAGTGGCTAAGATGTATTATGATTTAAGGCAACATTATTGGTGGGGTTCTACGTGGAAGGATATAGTGGATTTTGTAACTCATTCCATATGTCTCCAGAAGGTAAAGGCTAACCATTTGAGACCTAGTGGATTGCATCAGAATTTACCCATTCTAGAATAGAAGTTGGATCAGATCATTATGGATTTCATGACCGAATTGCCTCGCACTTGCAATGGGTCATATAGTGTTTGGGTCATCGTGGATTGATTGACTAAGTCTGCATTTTTCATTTTTGTCCATGTCTTTTTCAATGTTGAGAGGTTGGCCTATATCTATATTTGAGAGATTGTGCGACTACATGATGTGTCGGTGTCTATCATTTTAGATCAAGGTGTTGTGTTTACTTCTCACTCTTGGAAGACTTTTTAGGATGGGTTGGGTACTCGAGCTAACCTAAGCATAGTATTTCACCCCTAGACTAATGATTAGTAAGAGCGGATTATCTAGGTTTTGGAGGATTTGCTCTGTGCTTGTGTGAATGATTTTGGTGGTCAGTAGGAGTAGCATTTGGCTTTAGATGAGTTTGCTTATAATAATAGATATCTTTCCAATATAGATATGGCTCTCTTTGAGGTGTTATATGGTAGGCATTGTCGCTTTTCAGTGGGTTGGTTTGATATTTCTAAGGATAGATATCAAGCTATGGACTTGCTTTGTGAGTCTTTTCATAGAGCTTAGATCATTCAGAAGAGACTTCGAGTGTCTCATAGTAGGCAGAAGTTCTATAATAATTATAGACTTCGTGCCTTAGGATTTTGTTTTAGTGATCATGTTTTCCTTTGAGTTTTACCCATAAAGGGTGTAATGAAGTTTGGGAAGGGAGGCAAGCTTATCCCTAGGTATATTGCTCTATTTGAGATTCTTTAGTTTGTTTTTTATGTGGCTTATAAGTTAGCTTTACCCTAAGACTTATTAGTCGTTCATCCAATCTTTCATATTATTATGCTTTACCATTACATTCTGGATGAGTCTCGTGTCATTTATTAGGAGTCCATTTAGTTAGATAAGCGATTGTCTTTTGTTGAAGTTTCGATCTCCTACTTTGGCTAGGGATGTCATAAGTTACGCTCTAGAGTTATCCCTATGGTTAAGGTTTAGTGGTGACATCGACCAATAGATGAGGCTAGTTGAGAGAACGAGTCTAATATTTATAGTTCCTATCCCCAGCTCTTTGTTTACTTAGGTATTTCCTTTGATTTTCGTTCGAGGACGAACTAGATTTTTAGTAGCTAAAGATGTACCAACCGGAATTTTGATGAAACATGTGAATTATGTTGTTACATGTGATTTAACTATTTTACCTCACCATGTGGTTGTTTTGTAGTATTTCTTAAAGTGTGTGGATGATTGGAATGAGTCTTGATGCATTTTGGTGTTATTTATGTGATTTTGTAGTTCTTGGTGGCTTTGAGAGCCTTCTAGTTAATTTTTATTGATATCTATTGACCCGTGTGATGGATGGAAACATAGGCTACACCTGCAGATCTGGAACGTTAATTTTAGTGTGGTAATATGGGTTTTGTGGTTTCATGGCTTTTCAATCTCATTTTGATCCTCGGTTTGGAAAATTGTGATTTTGGGTTTTGGGGGTCAACTTTGTGAAAATGAGGTCTTTTTGAAAATCTAATAGCGCCATTAAGTCTGGAGTATCGAATTAGATAGGGTAGCATAGTCCATTTGAGTTCACAAGATTTCAAATGAATCCTGAAGAGCATGTCATGACTTTGAATTACACCAAGTCCCCAACTGGTGCACCCATTTTTGGTGCACCAACGATTGCGACTTTGCCAGCAAAAGTGATACTGCAATCGCGACCCTTGTCCAAGATCATGACACCCCCATCCGTCAGTGAACTTTTATCGTGACCCGAGGACTGCGATCACGTGTACTGGGTATATATATACCCGTGTTTTCTCTGTTTTTCACTATATTTTAGACTTGGATCTTATGGTTTCATGGTTATGAGCAACTTTCTCCATTTCTAAGCTTGAGAAAGTTCCATTACACTTATTTCAACTAAATTCTTCCATCTTTAACATTTAAATTCTTGTTTAAACACAAATTAAAGTATGAAATTTGGGGATTTTGGCCCGTAAGGCCTACAAAGTGTATTTTACCAATTTAAACCCTAATTTCTCTCCTTTCCACTTGATTGAGTTTCTAATCTTATAATTATTCATTTTTCCTTAATTTCATCTTCAAAAAAACTTTGATCTTGATTTTTAAATGGATTTCAAAGATTTTACTTGGCAAAGTTTAAAAATGAATTAATTTGGACCTTATTTAACTCATTTTGCTTGGGTTTTCAGTTGTAGACTCCTAAAAATATAGGAAATTTTTTTTTGAAATAAAGTTGTAATTTTTCTCATCTTTTTTTGTAAACCCGCTTTGAGGGTCCTTTCTAACCCCGACTCAAAACTAGGCAATATGGGTATTGTTGGCTTTCTTTTGATTCATAGATTCTATATTTTGAGGTTTTAGTTGATTTTAGATTCATTTGTGAGAAGTAAGGTTGTGGATTGAAGCGTTGCAAATAGATTCTGGCCTTCGAGGTATGTTATGGCTTAACTCTTTTAGACTATACTTGATGTTACTTGGTATATAAAAACATGTTAAAGGTGTGGGAACTAATCATGAAAAATGTCCATCTTACTGTGTTATGCCCTTATAGGGGGCTATCTGTGATATCATGTGGAGGTTTTTGGAACTTTATGTATAATGTATGACTATGTGGGGTTCTTCATGATGTTGATATCCTTGTATACATGATGATAATTATATCTTCTTTGAATTAAAACCATATTATGATACCAATTATGTGTTTTGATTTATTCATACTCTATTGGCATATGAATCATATTAGATTTTATGAATGGTTTAAAATAATGAGTGGATATTTGGCTCACGTGATAGTATATTGGTTGGTTATGGAAATACTCATTGTGGATAGTTGTGGAAAAACTCATTGTGGTTGGTTGTGAGCATTGTATCTCCATACTCGTTCATGAAGCAATGGCACCATTATGGAAATATTGATAAACACTAGTAACTCCTTTTTCAAATAAAAAATATAGTATCTTAGAAAACCCTTCCCAGGGGATGTGTCGGGGAGGAGATATGGATATATGGATTGTATATGGGTGGATGAACCCCCCATGGGTCCTAGGTCAAGAAGTCTTAGCTTTTTAGGTGTATACGGAGCTATGTGGCAGCCTCGAAGTTTGTGCAATAACCTCATGTATCAAATCATAATCATTCTTATTGTATTAATCATATTATGCTTATGTTGTGATTGTATATTCTGTAGTTCTGGTTACCTATCCATTATTCTATCTCCTCTTACTTGTACTTAATGTTCTCGTATATGTGGTTCTTTTCTCATTTGCTTATATATGTTATAAATGTATACTTGTATTCTTTTCTGCGGCTTTGTTATATTATATATGGATACCATAGAATTGTTAGTGCAAGCAGTATGGGTTGCCATTGTGGGACATTTTTTGGTTGCAGGTGACATGCTCTTAGTGTGTATTTTTTATGCTTTATTTTTTTTTTACTCGGTCAGCCTGCGATACCTACTGAGTACAAATGGGCCATACTTATCCCTATTGTTCCTTTTACAAATTCTGGTGCGGGTGCGTCTCACATGGATTGATTTCAGGCACCTTCAAAGTTTTTCAAGGTAGCGGTTTGACTTTCATGCATCTGGGGTCCACTTTTATATTTTTGTATTAGTTTATATCTTTACTAGTATTCAGAGATAGATATTGTTCTTGTCGACTTTATCCTATCAAACTACATAATTTTCTTTGGTTTTTTATTTTGTTAGTGAGCCTCTTGCTATGCCTTTTTATGTATTTACTCCTATAGATGATTCTTTAGTCGTGGATTTGCAGTCCCAGTCTTGTGTTGTGAATTTTGCTGGGTGTGAGACTTGGGTAGATTTTCTTATGTTAGATATAGTGGATTTCGGTGTTATTTTGTGTATGGATTGGTTTGCTCCTTATCAAATTGTCCTAGATTTTTTTGCTAAGACTGTGACTTTAGCTTCCCCAGGTGTGCCAAGGATAGCTTTGAATAGTGCACTTCATTCGAGTCCTAAGAAGGTTATATATTATATTCGAGCTCGTAGATCTACTGAGAGGGTATATTTATCTTATTTGGCTCATATACATGGGACTAGTGTTATTTTACCTCTTTTCTTAGATTTCTTTTGTGTTGTCTGAGAATTTATGGATGTGTTCCCTTTGGATTTTCCTAGTATGCCTTTCAATCATGAATCAAGCTCATTCTTTTCCTTCTTATGGATGGCCCCAGCCGAGTTGAAGAAGTTGAAGGATCAGTTGCAAGAGTTATTGGATAAGGGATTTATCCGACCTAGTATATCGCCATAAGGTGTGCTTATTCTGTTTGTAAAGAAGAAGAATGGTTCTATGCGTATGTATATTTATTATCGATAATTGAACAAGGTGACGACTAAGAATAAGTATCCTCTTTCTTTTATTGCTGATTTATTTTATCAGCTTCAGGGTTCTGCGGTGTTTTTTAAGATTGATTTGATATTTGATTATCACAAATTAAGGATTATAGCTTCGAATATTTTGAATGTAGTTTTTTGTACTAAATATGATCTTTATGAGTTCTTGGTCATGTCCTTCGAGTTGATCAATGCCCCTCCCGTATTCATTGAGTTAATAAATTAGGTGTTTCAACTGTATGTCGACTCTTTTGTCATTATATTTCAAGATGGTATATTGGTTTATTCCAAGAGTAAGGTTGAGCATAAAGATTATTTGTGGAAGGTTGAGCACGAAGATCATTTGCGGATTGTGCTTCAAAGATTGAGGGATGAGAGATTGAATGCCAAGTTCTCTAAGAGTGAGTTTTAGTTGGAGTTTCTTTCTTTCTAGAGCCACGTACTGACTAAGGAAAGTATTATGGTTTATCCAGCCAAAGTTGTAGTAGTTTGTGATTGGGCTTGACCTAGTTTGCACATTGAGATTCAGAGTTTTGTTGGCTTAAATGGTTATTATCGGCATTTTGTTGAGGTTTTCTCATTCATTATAGCTCCGTTGATTGAATTGACTCCGAAGAAAGAAAAATTCAGTGGTCTAATGCTTGTTAGGCGAGCTTTTAAAAGCTTAAGGATTTGTTGAGTTCAGCTTCTATCTTGACTTTTCCCAAGAAGAGCATGGGTTTTACCATATTTTGTGATTCTTGAGGTGTTGGGTTAGGTATTGTGTTGATGCAGGAGGGTAAGGTGATTTCCTATGCTTCTCGTCAGTTGAAGACCTTGAGAGGAATTACCCTACCTATGATTTGAAGATGTGTACAGTTGTTTTTGCTTTGAACTTGTGGAGGTATTATTTGTATGGAGTTCATTGTGAGATTTTCTCATATCATCATAGCCTTTTATACTTCTTCCCCCAGCGAGATCTTAATATGAGGTAGCATTGTTGGCTTAAGTTGCTTAAGGATTATGACTTGACTATTCAATTTCATCTTGGCAAGGCTAATGTGGTTGTGGATGCCTTGAGCCAGAAGTTAAGTAGCATTGGTAGCTTGGCGTATCTTTTGAACTAGAAGAGCCCTTTAGCCTTAAAGTTTCTGTCTTTATCTAAACAGAAGGTTAAGCTTCATATTTCAACACCTGGCTGTGTTTTAGCATTCGTGGAGGCAAGGTCTTCTTTAATGGAGAAAATTTGAGCTCATTAGTTTAGTGATATAGGATTGAGATTGATTAAAGATAAGCGTTGAGTAGTGAGGCAAAGGAAACCTCACTTTACTTTGATGGGGTTTTGAGGATTGGAGGTTAAGTTTGTGTGCCGACAGTGGGTAATTGTATTAGATTAATTTACATGAGTCTCCTTATCCAGGTAATCCATCTATCCGGGAGTAACTATGAGGTATCATTATTTGAGGTAGCATTACTTGTGGGGTGGTAGGAGGAAGGATGAAATGGATTTTGTAGCTCATTTCCTTTGTTGCAAATATTTGAAGGCCAACCATTTATGGCCTAGTGGATTGCTTCAGTTGTTACCCATTCCCTAGTGGAAGTGAGAATAGATCACTATGGATTTCGTGATCGAGTTGCCTCACACTTCCCATGGATCTGATAGTGTTTGGGTCATCATAGATCGGTTGACCAAGTCTGCACATTTTCTTTTGGTGTAGGCCTCATTTAGTGCTGAGAGGATGGCCCGTATCTATATTTGCAAGATTGTGCAACTTCATGGTGTGCCAGTGTCTATTATATTAGATCGAGTCTCTGTGTTCACTTGTCACTTTTTGAGACTTTTTGGAATAAGTTGGGCACTGAGTTGATCTTAGCACATTATTTAACCCCAAGACTGATGGTCAGTCAGAGCGGACTATCCCTATTTTGGAGGATATGCTCCATGTGTGTGTGATGGATTTTGGTCACAAGTGGAAGCAACATTTGGCTTTAGTAGAGTTTCATATAATGGCAGCTACCATTCCAGTATTGACATGGCTCCATTTAAGGCATTGTATGATAGGCATTGTCGCTCTTTAATTGGTTGGTTTGATGTTTCTATAGTTCGACCTAAAGTCCGGCATTGCTTCAAGAGTCATTGGATAGAGTTCGGTTCATTCAAGATAGACTTCGAGCAGCTCAGAGTAGGTAGAAATGCTATGGAGATCATGTATTTGTTCCTTTAAATTTTGTGTTGGTGATCATGTTTTATTTGAGTTTCACCTATGAAGGTTGTGATATGGTTTGATTTTGTTCCATTTGAGATTCTTTGGACCATTGGGGAGGTGTCTTATAATTTGGCCTTGCCCCCAGATCTATCAGTTGTTCATCTAGTTTTTTATATTTTTATGTTTTTTTTTTACATTCCTGATGAGTCTCATGTCATCCGTTGGGAGTCAATTAAGTTAGAGGAGCAGTTGTCGTTCGCTAGAGAGTTGGTCTCCAATTTGGATAAGGATGTTAGACGGTTCCATTCTAGAGTCATCCCTATGATTAAGGTTCAATGGAGACATCGACTTGTAGATGAGGCTAGTTGGGAGGTCGAGCCTGATATGCATAGTTCTTATCCCTAGCTCTTTTTTGATTCAGGCATTTCTTTTCCTTAATTCAAGGACGAACTAGATATTTAGTGGTGGGTGATGTAACTACTAGAATTTTTGATGTTATACATGAAATATGTGGTTTTTTTCTTATTTGATAGTTTTACCCGTCCGCGTAATTACATTGATATATTTCTAGGGTGTAGTGTTGATTGACACGATTCCCAATGCATTTTGGTGCCATTTATACGATATTGTGATTTTTGGTGGCTTTGAGATCTTAACCTTGAAATAGTGTGAGAGCTTAAAAGTGGAGCTTGTGGGTGCTTTGGAAGCTAGATTAACATCCATTTCTTGATTCTCTTATTCATTTAAGGTTAGAATTCACCATTTTCTTCGTTAAATTTCTTGATTAATTGCTCAAAACCCTAAAACTTTATGGCTTGATTTTAAAACTGCAATTTCACCACTTTTTCAATTGAATAATGTTCCTAATACTATAATTGCTAGTTTTTCCTTGATTTCACCTTCAAAATAACTTCGATTGTTGATTTTAAAATGGATTACAATGGTTTTTCCAGGTAAAGTCCTAAAAAGGGTTTTCTTTGATTTGGACCTCATTTTTAATTCAATTTGACTAGGGGTTTCAGCAGTAGATTCCTAAAAACATGTGAAACATGTATTTGAAATAAAGTTTTGGTTTTGCCCTTCTTTTTTAAAAAATCCATTTCGGGGGTCCGTTTTGACCCTGAATCAAACGTAGGCAATATAGGGATCATTGCCTTTGTTTTAATGCATAGTTTCTATATTTCTTGATTTTAGTTATTTTTAAGATTGTTCGTAATAAGTAAGGTCATGGGGGTGAAGTGTTGCAGACCAATTTTTGGCCTTAAGGTAGGTTATGGATTAACATTTTCAGACTAGGTTGGGTAGTTAAATTGTATTCAAAATACATGTTAAGGGATGAGAACTAATCATGAATTTGGCTATCTGATTGTGTTGTTCCCGTGTGGGGGCTTTTATGTGATGTGATAGGTATTTTTGAGATATTATGTGATATGTATGACTGTGTGGGGTCCTGTGTGACATTGATAGCCAGAAATACATGTGAATAATTATGTTGTGCTGTTGAAATGCCTATTGTTATACCAATGGGGTATTGTGTTATAATTCATACTTTATTTGGCATATGAATCATGTGGGATTTCATGAATGGAGGAAATTCATGGATGGTGGAAATAATGAGTGGATATTGGCTCACATGTTTGAGAATATATCATTGTGGATGGTTATGGAAATACATCATGTGGTTAGTTGTGGAAATACTAATTGTGAATGGTTGTGGAAATACTAATTTTGATGAAAATTACATCTGCATATCATACTCATTCATGAAATATCGGTACCACTATGGCAATATGTGGGTAACTCTGGCAATACCTTTTTAAAACCTTTCCCGAGGGATGTGCTGGGAAGGATATATTGCGACATCTTATAAAATCCTCCGTAAGGGATGTACCAAGGAAGAGATATGATATATGGATTGTATATGGGTTGACGAACCCACCATGGGTCCTATGTTGGGAGGTTTGCCTCCGTAGTTATATACAGAGGTTTTGCAACAACCTCGTGCTTCATAATCATTGTCATCATCATCATCATTCTTATTGTGTTTACTTCATTATTGTTGTGATGTGATTGTACTTCTTCTTCGACATATTACGTATTGAATTGTTCTATATTCTTGTACTTGTACTCAATGATCTTGTATGTATATTGTCCTACTTGTATATAGTATATTGTACACTTCTGGTCTTTTTTATTTTTGCTGCAATATATGTGATATATTAGAACTGTTAGTGCAAGCAATGTGGGTTACCACTTTGGGACATTTTCTTATTTAGTCGGCCTATGATACTTACTGAGTACAAGAGGATCATACTGACTCCTACTATATCCTACTGATGTAGATTTAGGTTTGGTTGTGCCCCATATTGCTTGACTCAAGCGATTGTTGGAGCTTTCAAGGTAGTAGATGATTTTCAAGCATCCGAATGTCTTTTGCATCTTTCTTTATCACTAGACTATGTCTTTACTATTTTTCAGAGACAGAGATGTATCTATTGGATTTCTTATTGGTGACTAAAAAGCTACACCTCCTCTCAGAAGATGACACAGATGCTGCTAAATATAGTAACCCAACAAAGGTTGGGGTCAGATCCTAAGGGAATACGTTGGCTCACGACTCTCAATTGTTGTTTTCAATGGGCAGAACTGGAAAAATAAATGGGGGGTTGAATATCAATATCAAAGTAGTAGTGAATATCAACTTTTTATGTAATCATAATCAGTCGTAAGTGAACACTAGGATTGTGTTCCCCCTGGCATCTCAACTCTGTACGCTTATCGTGCTTTGTTAAACTAACACGATACCTTGTATTCAAAATCGATAAGTTATGTACCTTCTACACCCTTTTTAATGAGTAAAAGGATTTCAACCTTTACCTTTTGAGTCTCAGGATGTCGCCTTTCTAAACCTTACCTTGATTCCAATTAAGTATTTCCTTTTGAGTATCGAGTTATTAGATAAAATCTACCCATCTTACTAAAATAGAACCTAAAAGCGTGGATCGACAGTTAAACTCCAAATCACTGTTGTCTTTATCTTTTCCTAGTCACTACTCCTCATTTGGAGTAAGTAGCAATAATTTAGCCATGATCCTAATGTGTGCACCTGTTAAGTAAAATATTATAGTGAAGATAAAGAAATACATGAATGGGTATCGGTTCAGAACAACAATGGCACTTCCCCTACTTCATCAATCTGTCAGGTTTTCCATAACCCTAGTTATGAGTTTTACCTGCTCATGCTTGTGAATTAATCAATAACATTCATGATTGAAAGCGAAGATGAAATCACAATAATAAGAAATAGAAAACCAAAAATCATAACTGAATAATCAACTGAAGTCAATACTATAGAATCCCAAGATCAAAATTTAATCTTGGAATTAAAATATGTTTTGGAATGTCAAAACTGTGTAACTCATACTAAAAACACATAAAGAGTATTTATAGTACAAGAGAAACCTTAAAATTGAAGCCCCAACAAAATAGGAGAAAAAAGGGTTGGTGGCTACTTATGGTCCCTACTTGAGCCCTACCCAGTTAGGACTTGTTGCCTGCAGGGTTGGCACAAGTACCGGACACAAGTCCTAGGACCAAAAATCTTGTAGGTCAGCTCTCGGGATTTTTGAATTTTGGCACTTGCTTTTCCCATATGCTGCCCCCATGTACTACTTCCGGTCCACATGTTTACTTAGCAAGTGCCGAAAGTCATCTTTTCTGCTTTTCTTCAATTCTCAAACATGCTTTGATCACAAATAAGCCATAAAGTATCCCGAACATGCATAACTTCTCCAATAAGTAGACAAAAATACCTTTTTTCCTCTTTTTCAGGAACTTAGTATCCAAAAGATGAATTCCTGCAAAACATACCCAAAATGCATCATATCTAACAAAACAACCTTAGAAACTTGCATATTTTCCTTGTTTTAAGCATTAAAAGTGCTATATTTCTATAGCTCATCAACACCCTCAACTTTAGAATGTTTGAATGCCCTCAGGCAACAAAACACAACAAAATAAAAATGATGCTTAACTAAGAGAGTCGAGGCTATTCAAGGTAGTCAATGAACACTTTAAGCTCAAAGCATAACACCAACTCCAACCTCACTTTTAAAAACCAACTATGTATAATCAAGAAGCACAAAAATGTAATACACTAGGATCTATTGATGGCATTATATTAGCAACAGACAACCATGCATATGTACAAGTTACACAACCGAAAATAGCTAGAAAATGACTAAAGTGCCCTCACAATAAAAAATGTCTTACTCACTCCTATGAAATAATGCATTTCAATGTAGGTACAGTCAAGAGATACTCATACTCAAAAGAGAAGTTCAAATCAGTGTGTATCAAATACCATAGGCTTGCCCGTATTTTCTTTACCTTAGTTTTCAGATAGTCAAGTTAGGATCACTATAGGACTTTTCTCACCTTGTAATATAGGCTTGGGGGATAGTGTGGTAAAATTGGACATATAAAGTGACTAAGCCTCCTTGGAACTACATTAACCTTGGGGTTTAACTTACTTACCAATTTCCTTTTAATTCTACCCTTATTTCTCCCTTTTATTCTTTATTGTACCTTCACGTTTGATGTGGTATTTTATTCATTCTTTTCTATTTCACTTTCTCACAATTTTTCTTCTCTTTTTTTGTTTTTCTATTACTTTTTATTTTTTTAACCACACCCATCCCTACTAATTTTTTCCACTTATTTTACCCTTCTACATACACATTTTACACTACGCACCACCTATGATAGCCACCCTCAACTTAGGAATTTTACCTGAGTTGAGGTGAATAGTGTCCAAGGAGGACTAGAGCAAAAATAGGTTCATTGTAATATAAATGGGAAGGTAAATAGGTGAAACAAGAAAAATAGTCTATATGGCTCAAAACAGGGATCTAGGCATAATATTTCACACATGGTGGGTCATTTACACCAAAAATGGACTCAAATAAAAAATGGCCTAATCCTTTCCTAACCAACTATCTTATGACTTAGTCAAGACTAATCAGGCAAGTTTTGGATTTAACACACAGAGGGAACTAAGTATCATCTCACACTCACATAGCACGGAGTTAGTATTACAAGCTACTACTTATCTGGGTTTATAAAATTATCAGTAAGTGATTATTATGCCCCTAATCGTAATGTGATAATAAGATCTACAACGTTCACATGTATGTACATTCACAGAGTTCTAAAACACAATTTTCTTGAGAGGTAACAAAAATCAATTAAAACATGACTACTACCCTAAATACTTAAAAATATCCTAATTACACCATAACAACACAATACAAAACAAAACATAATATGACACAAATTATCCTAGACATGTCGGTTCTACAACCATACCGCAGCCAACAGTAAAAGAAGCATGAAAACAAAAACCTGTAGTGGATATGGGACATCCCACCCCCAACTAATAAATAGAGAACCATCCTAAATATGCTAAAATAATACAAAACAAAGGGAAGTGAGAACATACCTGTGATGCGCTAAGCGTCTGTGTTGTGAGCATCCCAGATGTGGGCATATCAGCTAGCAGAGGCGGTGGTGGTGCTGATTCTCTACTAAATAATGCACTTATTTCTAGCTCTATGTGCCTCTGCCTATCAACGACTGCAGTATCTATCGAATCATGTCTGGCCTTTTCAACTGGCTGGTCATATGAAATATCAAGATCCTGCAAGTGTCCAATGTAACCTCTCTTTGCCCCAATTGTTGGGACCTTCTCAATATCCTTCGAGAAGAATAAAACTATCTTAATTTACATAGAGATGATATCTAGACCACTGGGTGTATAACTGAGGGAGTGGCCTCTATAGGACTCTATGTGAGAGAGCGTATCTCTGCTCGTAGTATATCAAAATCGTCTCTCATTTTGCTATATATGACATATCTGCCTCTATGAAGTGGGTTGTAACCCATATTTCAAACTCATACAATATGTCAAGAAGTTAGTACATAGCTTATATAGTACATCTCTCTATGAAGCCGCCCATCTAACCTTTGCCTGCTTGAATCTAGTTCAAACCCATGATCTCATCTTCTCATAAAAGGTAGTCATCTCAGAATCCATAACCCTAAACTAAGAATTAGTTCCCTATGGGTAACCACTAAGCTTTGCATGAACTATATAGATATAGCAATCATACCTATAGCAAGAGCTGTCGTGGATGGGCGAGTAGGCTCTGAAGATACGCCAACCATCTCTCTAAGGTCAAATCCAGGGTTGATAAATAATTAGCTTGTGTCCCCTCACCATACGTACTCAAATCTAGAGACTCTCTCTGCTCTCATATATTTATATCAATATCAACAACCACATCGCCTCTATTTTCCTTCATAGGATCTATGGAAATTGTTTGACCCTTAGCCCAGGCCCAAGGTACTGTGGTTGGCTCTATAGATCTCCTTGGAAGGTTTGGGTGTGATAGACCCTTCATACTATTTTTTTGTGTAGTATCCTTAGTACATACCCTTTTGTCTACTCTTGGTATCTCAGGTATACCGGCCTCATCGCATAGCCTTTGAATTATGTAAAGGAATAGCAAATTAGTCAACTGCCCAAATGATCTGCAATGGATCTTATGTCAGAGGATAGCTACAAATTAATAGAATATCCATCAATCATACAAGCAACTAGTTTTTCTCATTTCTAACTCAACAAATTATTCAAAGAAGCGGGGAAGAGTCGATATCGAATGAGAAACCACCAAAACTTAGCCTCAAAGGTCAATGTTCCCTTCTTGATCATACCATGCCCCTCATTCCATGGGGTAGTATCACCCAAAGGTGAAATATATTTTTTCTATCCATCTGGCCATCTCTACCATCTTTTATTTATGCTCAGCCTCTCGCATAATATTTTGATCACATGCGACCTTATTAAGTAGTTGCACTCAGCTGTACATGTAGGAGTAATATAATCTGGACCAAAAATTACTTGGCGGATAGTCTCTGCCAAAATATCAACTTTGACCCCTTGTACAAGTGTATGATCAAGTTGTGGCTACACTACGAATTTCACCAGGATTGGGGCTCTACGTATTATAGGTCGGTAGAGTGCATAAAACTCATGTACCATAGCCCAGGCTATAATAACCAAGTGGTCAAGTCATTCACTCTAACTAATATTGATCAAATGTAGCCCGTAACTGTGGAACTAACCTTAGCCTAGATAGATCAATCCGGTGCTCCTCATAAATAATTCTCTTAGGCCTGCCATTATCTGATAGATGATTTTCTATATCATAAACCACCCACATCTTCTCTACACACTACCTCAGAAGTTCTTTTATGGCATGTGTAAGTACAGGACTCTACCCCTGCTGTATTGATTCATGGTGGGAAGCCTGATCTGTTCCCTCCTTAAATAGAGGTACATGTGATTGTTGTATATATATTGTGGTACCCTTCTCAGAATGGGGTACCGCTGATGAATACTTTCACTCAGCATCCTTATATAAATCCTAGGACTCCTCCTCGGACTGCGGGTCATGAATAGCAACCTATGGAGTAGACTCAGAATTTTTATCCTCATCACCATCATCATCATCTGGTGGAGGAGTATGGAGGGTAACATCCATTCTGACTTTGTTTCTAATTGGGCTGTATTTACCTGATCAGCTTGATGCATCTTTACTCTAGTAACTCAATGTATCACCCCTACTGTAGTATCTCTACATTGCTGCATCGGGTACTCCTCCACTGAAGCATTAGGATCGGGAGACTCTACACGTCTCCTCAAGGTATCGATATTCTTCTTTTTAGCACCTTAGGTGCCATATGTACCTAAAAAACTAGTCGCTAGTTTCCAACAAAAATGAGGAATAACAAAAGTTGAAGAAAAACTCATAATCAAAAATTTTGAATTTTTCCTCAATTTTCACACCCTTGTAGCTTATTTGAAATCCCAACAAGTCCAATGTACATGCATATATCAAGATTCATGATTTTCGAAGCAACTCAACATGCTCAATCTTTGGCATTAGTCTATTCCTTCAATTTCAACTTTCGGTTATGGCATAACCCCAGAAATTTTTTTAACACAAGGCCCTACATTATGATTTTAGTCTACTTTAAAGATCCTAAATACAAACATGATAGAATCTATATATTTTTCTTGAGAATACATATATCAGCTTGTTTAAATAATAAGTAAATCAATGCATAACCATTATAAGCCGAGAAAGTTACCTTTTTTATCATGAACCAAAAGTGAACAATGAAAAACTCAAGAAAAATCAAATTTGAAACTTGTTTTTAGTGTATTGGGACAAGTTGGTATCTCAAAAAAGTGTTAATTTATCCTTTATTCTAGTGTGGGGTTAGTTTATATTTTTAGAGGGAAGTTTGAATTGAAAGATAAAAGTAAGGTTTTAAGGATTTAAATAAGTTGACATGAGGATAAGGATGTTGAAATAAGCATGGGGGATGTTTTAGGTCATATATATGTGTTAGTGGGACCCAAATTTTAATTATTATTTGGAACCATAACATGACCAAGTTGCAACAACCACTTGCACCTTTTACCTGCGGCCAGGCATGGGGTGCAAGTTCCACCTGCGGCCATCATGTACAGGGCGCAAGTGCATAGCAAAAAATTTTACCCCACTTCCTGCTATCCAGACTTAGTTTTTGATATTTTTTCTACTGCTTATGGTCTCATAACCTAAGTTTATCGTCCCACAAGTATGATTAGGTGCCAAAGTCCACAACTTTCCATTCTCATCCTCAAAATGTCAACTTTTCAACTTATTGCTTAACTTACTTGGTTCGTGATGGGTTCATCACATAATACCCTTACCTGGAAATTGATGAATATAGCATTCTTACTATATTCTGGGCAAGTCCATAAGCTAAAACCTACAAAAGAAAAATAACAAAAATATGAACACTGAAATGATGGGTTGCCTCCCACTCTATTCTTGATTTAACGTCATGAAATAATGAGGCTGTTTTGGTTACTCAGAATTCACCAACAAGCCCATGGGTTTCCTCCCATACAGTGCTTGATTTAACGTTGCAGCATGACGTGGGTATCTTGATTACTCAGAATTCATCAAGATAACCATAAGAGTACCCTCCAGGGTCATCAATATAATCAATCGCCAACACCACCCTCATGTCAATAGGCTGCTTCATTTATTTTTGAATGTTGAATGGGGCCTTCTTACTATTGACTATGAATTTCAACTTTTTTTTCTCTTTGTCAACCATATCTTTACCTATGGACATAAACCATCTCCCCAATATAATGGGCATCTTTGTGTTAACCTCACAATCAAGAATGAAAAATTCATCTAGGAATATGAAATTATCCACTCTAATAATCAAATCGAAAGAAATTCCAACTGGTTTCTTTACAGTGCGGTCAGCCATTAACAACTGTATTGGTCTTATTTATATGGAATTAATTTTTTATTTAATTTATACCAAAATTTGCCCGTCGATGGTTCCATGCGAAGGTTATTGAATAAGCTTTCAAAATATATAAAGATTTCCAAAAATAGATAGGTTTCGAATATAATCGAGCACGTTCAAAACTATAAAACGGTGGCCGGGATATTTGAGAATAGTAAATATGCAGGAAAATTTCCTGTACACAAACTACTGAGGCCAGCCGAATTTTTGGGTCAATTTCGAACGATCATAACTCCCTTAATATAATGAACTAGGAGAGCTGCGACCTATGAAAAGAAATTTCTTTGAGTCTTATTTCCAATGCAATTGGTTTCATCCAAATCCAACGTCTGACTAAGGAGTTATACTCGTTTTACTTCAGCCTATCAAAATAGATTTTTAGGGTCAACTTCAAACGACCATAACTCCTTTTACAGGACGAACTGGGTGGCCTATTTTATATAAAATGAAACCCCTTTGAATTATCCTTCCAAAGATAACAATTTTACCTAAATTTTATATTGGAGCAAAGAGTTATGGTCGATCTACTTTAGCTTGTCAAAACAGTCCACCAAAGGACAGATTTGACATTATTTAATTTTTAAGGGCATTTTGGTCATTTCCTATTATATTATGAACGGGAATATGTGTATATATACATGTATATGAGTTCAAAAACTCATTTTCATCACCAATCATTGAGGAAGAACAAACCCTATCCAAATTTGACCTTTAAATTACTTTTGATTAAACCGTAGAAATTCCAAAGTAATTCGATAACTGTGTTTGTCATCTCGAGAGCTTCGAACGGCACCTATTATTTGTGTAAACAGGATTACATAATCAAGAGGCGAATTCTAAGGTATGAATATTGTTTGCCTTTATTCTTTTCTATATGTATATGTGTGATAGAGGATTATATGTATTATTTGTTATTGAAAGGTGATGGAAATAGGGTTATGGACTATTTTGCATGGTTTGGTTATATTAAATTATGGAAAGTGGATATGGTAATTTAGTTATGGAAGGTGAATATGGTAGTTGAGTTATGGAAGGTGGATATGGTGATATACTATTGAATTGATGATTATTTATGTCTATGGCTCAATTTGGTTTAATCGATTGGTTGGAAGGATAAATGAAGTCAAACTTGGTATTGGAGGATGTTGTATGAATATGCATAACATGTGAATGTAATTGGAGTATAAGAGGGTTAAAGTGACACCCTTTATGATGTAATTAATGCTTACTACTTAACCACTAGTTTGGTGAATTCAAATAATTGAATTGTGACGTTTGGTTGCTAATACTAGATTGCTATATATGTTCATTGTAGATAAGTAATCTAAAAAGACGAAAAGTCCATTTGGGACTAGTATTGAAGGTTGACAGTCAGGTATGTAAAGCATACTCTATACCATATCTTTGGCATAAAAGTGAACAATTGTTCTATTAAGAAAGTTTCCAAAGTTATTCAGTAACATGTGATCCATAATGGTTTTGTATGATGTCCTACGTTAACAATGAAATTGTTTCCACCCTACAAGATGTAAAGACATTCCAATACTTACTTGTTTTCCAAATCTTACATGTTTATTACACTAATGAATGTCAGAAGGTATCTGGTCACTCAAACAAGATCCATTTGCTATTAATGACTCCAAAATGTTTCATTGATATACCAATAGGTTCCTACTCCATTGTTATGGCATTGATGACTCCAAAACACTTCATTGATGTGCCAATGAGTTCTTACTTCATTGTTATTGCATTGATGGTCTATTTATATATCTCGTATCGATGTATCATTGTTTCAAAGTATCAAAAATGCGGTGGCAACCAAAATAACAATCTCAAAGGTTAATTGAACTAAGTGATGGAAGTTCTCTCTTATCAGGTGGTATCCCAGGGGCATAAGCCTATCATGGGTCGATCCCTATTTATGTGTTTATGGGTGGTATCCCAGGGGCATAAGCCTATCATGGGTCGATCCCAGTTGATATGTACTGAAGACAGCCTAATGGTCACAGTACAGTACAGTAATGATTATAAAGATGATAAGAATGAAGGTAAAGTGATTGAATAAATACAATGTATAGGTTGTCACAAGTTCTAGTAAGTGTGGTCCACTCCTATTACGATTTATTCACTTGTTTCTAATTTCTATTGAGCTCCTATATCATATGTGATTATCTACAGCTTTACATACTCAGTACATATTTCGTACTGACGTCCCCCACGGGGGACCTGCATTTTATGTTGTAGGCACAGGTACCTCAGCTCATCACTCCACAAATAGGAGCCAGGATATCCAGCTTCTTTTGGTGAGCTCCAGTTTGCTTCGGGGCTTTTCGTGTCATATCCAGTCACTTTTGGTATTGTATAGATATTAGTTATATGGCGGGGTATATGCCAACTTAGTTAAACTCTGTGTATTGTCTAGAGGCTTTGTAGACCTAATGTACAGTCAAGGTGGTGTTTTATTAATAGACGTGATGGATCCAATGGCCAATTATTGTATATACATCTATATGTGTGCTCGAGCTTATACAGGTGATTATTTCTTTTTATATGTGATATGATGTTGTCCGAATTTTGGGTTGTTATAGAGGTATGCATGGGAAGTATAAGGTTATAAGTTGTTCTCCTGGGCCTCCTCGGTTATGGGTGCTAGTCCGCCCCAATAGGATTTGAGGCGTGAAACTAAGTCAAATAAGGCTTTGTAAAATCGGGATGTCCCAATAGTACATAGCATAGTGAAAGCTCTAGGATCACCCTTTTCCTGAGCCAAGGACCTCATAGTGACTACACTATAATGTTGCAAGCAATCAACATCCTTAATTGTCTCCCCTTCTTCTTTATGACTAACTGCTTTATAAACCTAGAATATCGAGGCATCTATTCCAACACCTTGAAAAGAGCAATATTTAGGCTCAATTCTTTTAGCATCTTAATAAATCTCTTCAACTTTCCTTTCTCTCTTTATTTCTTCAGTCGATGAGAAAAAGGTGGTGGTGGTCTCAGAATCTATCTTATTTCTTGATCAACAACCATACCCTTACCTCTTTCCTTAGCAACTATATCATCACCACTTGTTGCCATTTATAGATACACAATAAGTATTTCAACTATAGCAGTTTCTGTAGCAGAGAGTGGGGGATCCATAGTAGTAATGCAACTCCCCATGATAATGGCAAGAACATGATGGTCATTTTTTTAATTCTACATAGTGTTGCTAAAAATGGTACCTAGCTTCTTTTGGTTCTGAGTTACTGACATCTACCAAAACTGGTGCTCCAGCTATTTCATAGTAGTTACATGAGATTCAACATTTTGGGTCAACCTTGAAATGTCGGACTTAATCTTCTTTGGATGATCTGCTGATTTTCTTGTCCCTTCACCAAGCTTAGACAGAATCTCTTCTATGTTTTATTTGCATCTCATCTGCCAGGCAGAATGTACCTATCTCCCTTCTTTCTATAGTCATCCTTTTTTCTCCAGTCACCATCTCAGCTAGGGGGTAAAATAGGAAGAATAATGGCTCCATCTCTGTCGGCTCAATGTATCCTAAATCTTCTTCATGATCTACATATGGCTGTACATACTGATGTGCTGAGATCACTTAAACATGCACAATTGTTGGGTGGTCTATTTCTATTCTATACTCAGCTAGAGAAAACAAGGTTGGTGGCCACTTATGAACCCTACTTTTGCCCTGACCCTGGGTGCAGGTAGCACTTGCAGCCATCAGGGAGGGCACAAGTACCGAGCGCAAGTGCCAGGACCAAAAATCCTGTAGGTCAACTCTCAAAATTTTGGACTTCTGGCACTCACTTTGCCCACATGCGGTCCACAAATACTACTTGCGGTCTATATGTTGACTTAGCAAATGTTCAGAGTTATCTTTTCAGCTCTTCATCCATTCCTAAACATGCTTTGATCATGAATAAGCTGAAAAGTGTCTCGAACATTCATAATTGCTCAAATAAGTAGCCAAAACATCTTTTTTCCTATTTTTTATGAACTTAGCATCCAAAACATGATTTCCTACAAAACATACCCAAAATGTATCATATCTAATAAAACAACCTCAGAAACTTACATATTTTAATTGTTTTAATAGTCGAAAGTTTTATATTTCTATACCACATAACTAATGTATTTCATTTGGATTTGACTTGTACTAGATATGTTCTTATGTTGTTGACTTTAGGATTTGGGAGTTATGGTTATATTTTTGATTATATTTTTTTTTTGCATTTGTTATACTTATATAATTCGACTTCATTCTTGAAGCCTTACCTTTGGGGTAGTTCAGTAATTTCCCCTATGTGTATCAGCTTGGAGATAGGCTTACTTGTCAAGCTACATCGTAATAAGCACCATCATGACCCTTGGATTTTTGGGTGATGACATTGCTCATGAGCATGATATTAAGTTTTTTATTGACATTGACATGGGCAACTAACCTATCTCTATAGCACCTTACATGTGTCTTTTGCTGAGCTTAAGGAGCTAAATTCTAAGCTTTAAGATCTTTTGAGTAAGGGTTGCATTATGTTGAGTGTATCTCATTATGGTTCTCCTATTTTTTGTAAGGAAAAGAGATGGTTCTATGCGTGTGTGTTTAAACTACTGGCAGTTGAATAAGGTGACAGTGAAGAATAAGAATTATATGCCTTATATTAATGATTTATTTGATCAATTTTAGGTTAAGACAATGTTTTCTAATATTGACTGGAGATTTAGTTACCATCAACTAAGGATTCAAGTAGAGGACATCCCTAAGATAACTTTTATGACTCGTATGGCCCTTGTGAGTTCCTACTGATATCTTTCGGGTTAACCAATTCCCCAATAGAATTTATGGACTTGATGAATCACGATTTTTATCCTTATTTAGATTCATTGATAATAGTCTTCATTGGTGATATCTTGGTGTATTCAAGGAGTAGAAAACTGAGCGAGTAGTATTTGAGGACTGTGATCCACACTATGAGACATCATAGGCTTTTTCCAAATTCTAAAAGTTTAAGTTCTGGCTAGTCTATGACATTTCTTGGACACATGGTGTATAAGGATATGATTATGTTTGATCTGACAAAGATTAATGCTATTCGTGATTGGGCTAGACATACATCCACGATTGAGGTTTATAATTTTATTTGTTTTACAAGTAACTATAGATGGTTCATCGAGAGATTAGCTACAACTGTAGCACCTATGACTAGATTAAACATGAATGAAGTCCCATTTTATTGGTCTAGAGAGCATGAGGCAAGTTTTTTGAAGCTTGCAGGATTGGTCACTTCAGTTCCTATATTGAGTTTTATAGTTGAGGGCAAAGGATTTATCGTGTATTATGATGTTTTTGGTGTTGCTTTTTGGTATGTTCTGAGGAAGGAGTGCTAAGTTATTGCATATGTATCAAGGAAGCTGAAGCGATCTAAATGCAATAACCCTACTCATGATTTAGAGTTGGTGGTGGTAGTTTTCACACTTATGAATGGGTGACATTACTTACATGGTGTTTATTGTGACAATTTTACTTATCATTGTAGTCTTCACTATATTATAAATCTGATAGAGCTTAATTTGTGATAGTGTAGATAGATTGAGTTTCTGAAGGACTATGACATCTTTATTCCATACCATCCAAGCAAAGTAAATATTGTAGCAAATGTCTTAAGTCAAAAAGCAGTGAGATGGGCATCTTGGCTTTCACTTTAGATTTGGGGCATTCATTAGCTTTAGATATTCAGTCATTAGCCAACTTAATAGTTTGAATTGATATTTTAGACCCTAGAAAGATTCTTACGAGTGTTGAATCTAGATATACTTTTTTTGAGCAAATTTGGAGTAATTGGTTTGAGGATAGTAAACTTTGTGGTATTCATGAACATGTCTGGAGAAGTGAGTCCAGTAGGGCTACCTTAGATTATGAGGGTATTTTAAGATATGATGGTAGTAATTGTATTTTAAGGGTTGGAGACTTGATTTAGTTGATTCTATGCTCATAGCTCCAGATATTCTATTCACCCTACGAAAGCTAAAAGGTATAAATATTAAAGGCAATATTATTGGTTGAGTGGTACAAATAAGGATGTAGCAGATTTTGTGGATCATTACTTGTGTTGGATCAAGTTAAGGCTGAGCATCAAAGATAAAGTGGCTTACTTTAGAGACTACCCATTCTTTAGTGGATGTGGGAGCGAATTACTATGGATTTCATGAGTAGTTTACCTCACACTTCTTATGATTCTAACAGTATTTGGTTTATCGTAAATCGATTGACCAAATTGGCTCATTTTATTCCTATTTAGATTTCTTTGGTGCCGATAGGCTAGCTATTATATATATTTGGGTACCTATTTCTATTATTTTTTATACGAGTTTAGTATTTATTTCTAGATTTTAGAGGACTTTGTAGGAGGTGTTGGGCACTTGGGTTAACCTTAGCACTATTTTTCACCCAGACCAATGGATAGTCGGGCGACTATTTAGGTTTTGAAAGATATGCATCATGCAGTTTTTATAGACTTTGGGAGTTAGTGGGAGCAGTATTTAGCCTTAGAGGAGTTCGCTTATAACAATCTCTACCATTTGTGTATTAAGATAGAACTATTTGAGGTGTTTATTGTAAGCATTGTCGAACTCTGATTAGTTTGTCTGAGACTTCTAAGCTTATCCCCTGTGGTACCAACCTTCTTTTTTAGTCTTTGGATAGGGTTTAAGTGATTCAAGATAGGTTATGGGTAGCTTAGAGTAGGTAGACAATTATGTTGATCATAGGATATATGTCTTGAAATTTGTAGTTGGTGATCGAGTTTTCTTTTGAGTATCGTCCATGAAGGGTGTGATGAGGTTTAGAAAGAGGGGAAATTTCAACCCCCAAGTATATCGGTCCATTTAAGACACTTCAAACAATTGGAGAGGTAGCTAATGAGTTTGCCTTACCCCAGACTTTTCAGCCATTCATTCAAATTTTCATGTATCTATATTGTGGTGTTATATTTCGGATGAGTTTCGTATTCCTCAAAGGAACTAGATTCAATTAGAGAAGAGGTTGACCTATGTGGAGGAGTCAACTGCTATTTTGGTCAGGGATGTTAGACGGCTACATTTTAGAGAGATTCCAGTGGTTAAAGTTTAGTAGAGACACAGTCAACCCAAGAAAGCCACCAGGGATATCAAGAATGAGACACAAACCCAGCATCGCCACCTGTTTGAGATTCAAATTACATCCTGATCCTTTACTTTTATGGATGAAAGTCCTTTTACAAGTGGATATTAGACTAACCCTCCAAGTCGTTACCTATGCATCCATTCCTTTTCAATGAATAGAGCTTTCCCATAATTCCCCAAATTCATTTATGACTTACTGGGACTAAAAAATCAGTCAATGGGTTTACTTAATTTTTACATCCAATTCAATGTTTTAGAGCTTTCATTGTTAAAAAATGGCTATCATACCTAAATGTTTGGTCAAATAGTCCCTGATGCCAATTCTGGTAATTCGGTTAGCTCTAAAATGGCAATTTTTGGATAGGTGGACACTTGATTTGGTTGCTAAGGTTTCTAGACTTGTTTTGGGCTATGCTAATGCTCAACTTACATGTCAAATTAAGTGAAAGGCGGATGTTGTCATTATATACCCAGCAAGAATCGGGTTCGAATCCTTGAGTGGTGCAAACGGTATTTCAAAGCTTACGTGTGTTGAATTTAACTATGCATTAACTTGTAATGCAACATTAAATAAAAAATGAAAGTAAACTGGGGGTTTGATTTGAAATTTTGTTGAACATCATCGCAAAATAATACAAATAAGAGATCGAACAATTTATAGGTATACCAAGTTAAGAGGAACCTTGGGGTTATGTTCTCCTAGGTGATATTCATGCACAGATAATCAAGAGTTAGTCCTAGTTTTAGCCACGGGTTTTGGGTAGGCTAGATTTAGAGTCTTAGTGTTAACCTTTCGGTAAAAGACTAAGTTTTACGGATGGATTCTTGCAAACACCTCATGAACATGACAACTTTACCAATCTATTACCTCAAACTAGCATCCTTATTTTCTAAGATGATGCTTATGAAAATAGCTACTCCAAATAACACTCTTATTTCCAAGATAATGCTATGAAAGAAGCTAATTCAAATTGTTGTTCACAATTACTCTTCACCCACATTACTCTTTCAAGGATGATATGGAATCATAGACAATTGAGGTTTTCACCCACAATTCTAAATTCAAACATAGAATATAAGCAAAACCCAACACCATTAACTAATTATTTGAACTAACAATTAACACCCACAAAATATTAATCACCCAATCAAACATAACCCTTAGAAATTAATTTACCTACGCATGAAATTAGAGAGAAGAAATATACCCAAATTGTCATGTAATTCCTCTATCATAAGCCAAATAAATATAAACTCAAGCTTCAATTTCAATCTATAACAAAAATCTCTCTTGGAATACAACTAACAATCGTTTTTCTCCCTCAAAATCTAGAAAACTAGCAAAAAATCTTTAAAACAATGAAGGATTTGCCTTTTGTATCTTGGGATTTTCCAAAGTGAAATTCCAAATCTGCCCCTCAAATTTCCCAACTAGTCACGATCGCAGTGGTTATTCGATGATTAGCACTCTCTGATTTATAGAAGGATTGAGATTGTGACCCTCAAAGTGTGATCGCAGCATCTATGGGTCATCTCTTGGACATGATCTTCATCTTTTGCTCCTCTTGCTTATTTTCCTTTTCTTCCATCTTTGTCTGAACGCATTCTTATCAAATTTCTTGCAATTCACATATACCGGAAATTAAGGCATTTAAATGAAGAATTAGCCTCATAAACACAATTAAGTCATCATAGTGTGTAAGAATTTTGAAATAAATAAGTGGCAAATTTTTCACTCATCAACACCCCCTACCTTAAACATTGTGTGTCCTCAAGCAACACTACTCTATACTCAATAAGACTACTCAACTTATAAGCCCATTTTACAACCTAATGATCACTATGATTCCAAACTTGGATAGCACTAGAAATTAATCAACAAGCATGGGAAAAACTATCTGTGCAACTCCCCTCAAAATCAATAATATTTTAAAGTACCTAAAAGACTTTTAAGAACAATCTAGTAATAACAACTAATTCTTCGGAGGTGACCCTCCACCAATATTGACTTAGAAATACTACTTCGCCTCATTTTTGGAATATGACAACTTCACCAGCCTCTATTAGTTTACATGCCTCCTTACGAAGGGAAGTCCCAACATATCAAATTTTCACTCATGCAACAAGGGACAAATATGCAAGAACTCTCACAAAGAATTTTTCAAATGCAAACAAGTGTAATTCCATATGCTTTCACTTATTTTCAATCACTACTAACTCAAAGCAACTTAGTTCAAGATCTCGAAGGAATTTTTCAAGCTTATAATGTAGGCTCGGGGAAGGGTATGATAAACAATTGGTATAAAAGTGACTACACCCTCCTTGAACTCCACATAAAATAGTATTAGAATGAACATTGATTCATAGGATACTTCATTCATTCCTAATTCACACATGTGCCTACTTTTACCACCTTTGTTCACCCATCTTTTAAAAATATTTCCTTTTTATTTATTTCTTTTGCACAATCTCATGCTTTTCTTTCTTTTGTTTACCTCTTTATTTTTCTCAATTATTTTTCATAAATGATTGGCTCCTAGGAACTCTCTTACAAGCCTATGGCCCGTGATCACCTTTTTTGAAGATCCACCCCCAACTTAGGCTTTTAGCCTCAAGTTGTACTTTGAAATTCAAGGAGGGTAGGTTATAAAGAGGGAAAACTTTCATAAGGTTCAAGGCTTGAAATGCAGTTGCCAATAAAAGGCTAAAGGGCTCAAAAGGGGTGACTACGGATACCATTCATGCATGGGTAGGCCTTTTAGGCTAAAGTGGTTGTCCATGATAACAAAGTAGGCCAAAGATCTTTCCTCCAACCACATGTTATCAAGATTAACTTTGAAATACCAACGGGGAAGTTCTAGAGGACACAAGTAAGCATAAGAATCAATCAACTATGCTCACCGCACATGGCATGTAAGCTTTTCTAGGAGGATCGATTGCATTTCCTATTTGAGATAAAAAAAAAGAGTTAATTACCACATACTATCTACTAAATAATTTTGAGTCACAAAAAGCGGTAAAGTGTTTTTACAAAATCATTTAAGTCCATGCCCTTGATTTTCAAAAAATATTTTTGGACGGAGAGGAATGCTTACTTCACATTTCACCATTAAGATTAACTATTGTTGGCGCCAAATCAAGACGTCATCTCATATTTCAGCACTCGTAAGAGTAATCCATATGGCTACTCAAACTTCACCACAAGAATAATGGCAATCTCAAATCTATAATACCATGGGTACTCAGACTTCCCCTACATTTATAGCTCAAAACCCCAACACGACGATTTACCCTTAAGAATGTCATCACTCAATCTATCATAAAGAAAGGTTCATCCAACATCATCATTAAAAATACAATAAAAACCTAAAAGTGATAAATCCACAAAACATAGGCACTATCTTGGTACCCAATAAGAAAACCTAAATAAATTATCCATAACATTAAAAGAAAACATAAGAACATCAAAAAAAGAATCCAAATCGTATAGACCGAATAATCAAATCTGAAATAACTTCAAAGATGGGCACCCCTAACTAAAAAGCTTGCAATGTCCCCACTGCATACCACGAAAGGACAAAAAGAGTTTAAGGGGATCCCTGAAACTGCATCAAGTGTTGTTGTCACTCTCCGTATACTTATCAATATTATTAGACTCTAGCTCATCATCGTCAAACCACCTGGAAGGAATGTCATCATCTACATCTACTCTGGGAGAAGGAAGTCTATATTAGGGCTTTAGAACCTTCCACAAGCCCTTCACCCCTTTCCATATGTAGGTGAAAAATTTCTCTCTCTACTTCTCCCTTCAACTCATCTAATTATGAGAATCTCATAGCTTCTGTTGTCAATGCGCTAAGGAAGAGTAGGCATGCTCAATCCTAGATATGATTGCCATTTGTTCCTTCTAATCCTTAAAGAACCTCTCATTATCACTCTGGGAAACATAGAAGTAACGACTTATGGAACAACCACCCGGTCTTTAAGGTAATCTAGACACCAATTCATATATATTCTGCATCTAACTTGAGAGCTCCTTAAGTAGTCCTGATGTTGATGTCCTACAAGAAACAAATCATAATCCATCGACTTACCTAAATCAATCTTCCTCTTCTTAATATTTGAAGATGCACCCTCACCATGCATCTTCAATAGGTAAATGAGTTTTTTTGGGGATATCCAGTTGTCCCCTGAATATTCCTCCACCTCAGCCGTCTTTGATAACTCAATTTTCAGAGAGGGAAATTAAAGCATGGAGCCACCTTTGTTCTTGAAATGTCTGATTTTCAGACCACAAAGTGACCAACATTAAGCAGAATGTTGTCTATAAGCTAAGATACAATCTAGGCTCACATAATTGGGACATGTGGCATGTTGGTGGTTGGGGAGACACAACTACAGATGATGGTCAACCAAATTCTAGCCTTGATTGTGAACTCATTTAATGACATCCCTATTTTTCTAGCTGCCCATGAGACTTCTCTTATTAAGAATAATTAATTAGTCAACTAGCTTTCTGGAGTACAAATCTTAGCCTCAAACTCTCCTATATTGTCATCCAGAAACCTATACACTTTATTGATTTGTTCAAACCCTAAATGAAATTCCTTGACTAGAATTCTCATAACTATGTCAAAGATTTTCACTTTGCTAAGATTTGCATGAAATTATCTAACCCATTACTCATTGGACCGGCATGGATCTAGGGAAAAGCATATCTAACCTATGGTCGTAACCTTTTATAGAAAGTGGGGAGATTTTTGGGCACTTGGTCCATTGATATTCCCCTCTCAAGGAGTAACTTCCTCCTTGTAAAGTCCTCAAAGTAGACCGTCTGGCACTCAGAGGACGTAAAGTGAATTTGATCATATGCTACCTTCTTCAGCTTTAAAGACCTGAAACCCCACAAAGAATTAACCCCAAGGATCTTAATATGAAAACAATGTTCAGTGATATAGTTAAGCTAAAGAATGGTATATGAATCAAATTTTGGCTTAAAATGAGAATTCAGAATTTTGGACAAGTTTGTCAGATAGGCCTCAAATGTCATGGTTGTACTCTATTTGGATCGCGATTATGACATATGAGAGACTTGTCGGATAAGCCTCAGGTCTCGCAATTGCAGTACTTGTGACTGCAGACCTAGGCTTTATCAAGGTCAAAAATTCCAAGTTCTCAACCAATTTGTGTTCAATGACAATAAACTACACTAAGCACATGAATCACATACCATTAATACTCAAATATGACCTCTAAATCATGGAAAAACTATCAAGGAACTCATTTGAGAATTTTATCAAACACTTGGTGCGTACCTTGTTCTCATGTTTTTTTTGAACAATTTTGAGTACTCAATATTTACCCATTGATGCAAACACCATTAATAAAATCAACTACCCAAGAAACATCATTTTGAACACCAATTAAGCACCAAAAATCAAACATCCAATCTATGGCCCTGAACATGCTTCTAAGGCCTAACTTAAGTATTAATAAGTAGAATTTAAGGACATAAGGGATGTGAGAAAGCAAAGGATGATGTTATGCACTCTAAAGACTCTTAACAATGATAGAAAGGGATAAAATTTTGAGTATTTTAAAAAGGAGTGTGGGGGGAACCATTTATAGGTGATGGTTACTTTTCAAGACTGTCCTAATTTCAATTGTGGTCATGGAATTACGATGGTGATGGGGTGATGATTCCGATCACCTCATAAAATGGTTATCTTGACACCTGAGAGGGCTCTGGGCTGCCTTGGGTCTTCAGGGTATGATCGCGACTCTGTAGGTCGCGATCGCAACACCTGAGACCAAGTTAAAATCCCTTATTTTCAGATACGATGTCTCTATACTTGGTTCCACTCCAATTTTTGCTCCCTATATTACTCAAATACACCTTCTGAGTACCACAGTTTTATGGATTAATCAAAATAAAAACAAAATATACTCTGTCAATCAAAATTCAAAGGATATGGGCTAAATTAATGGAAATAATGGGTTGCTTCCCCTCCAGTGCCTAATTTAACATCGCGACACGACATCTATCTATCATTAAGTTGGATCCTTAGGGAAATTTTACCCATGATCTAATTTATCATCCACAACATCAATCACAGACAACTTTTAACTCCATTGGTTGTTTTTTGATTTTCCACACATGATAAGAGACTTCACCATTATGCACCCAAAACTTCATATCTCCACACTCTATATCAATTAGAGCTCTATAAATTTCTAAAAATGGTCTCTGAAGTATGATTGTTATCTTATGATCAATTTCACAATCGAGGACTACAAAATCTTCCAAAGGATGAATTAGTCAACCTTAAAAAACACATCATACATTTGCCCACTAGTTTTTTTAATTAAACTATATTCCATCAAGAGTCTTATGGTGGTGGGTGTATGTACTGCCCTTAAATTACCTATGGATGTCAGACGATGCTCAAGACTATCAGTAGTCCTAAGCTAACCCTTATACTGCCATAATTCTTGAGTTGCTGATTTAAAATACATAAAACTTGAAGTAATAAGAGGAAGAAATGTCTTTAGTTGAATATTTTCTACGCAAAACTATTTAAAATATTTACACTTTAGTTATACAGAAGAAAACTAAAAGTAAATACATCAACTCTGAATGTCTGTTTATGAAGACCATATTAATACTGACTATAGGTAACTGGGACATGACCCCCAGCTATCCCTAATCAATACAATTGAATAAAAGTTCTACAAGAACTGTAGTTAACTTGAATTCTCAAATCAGAAGAACTCATCACCTTCTGACTAGAAGCTGCAAACTGTCTAACTATGATGTGTATGCTACAATTGGTACCTACATTATGAGACAATGTAGCACATAAAAATATATGTGGGTCAGTACTTCTGAAATGTACTGAGTATGTAGGTGTTAATGCATAAGTAAAATAATAAATTACTATATGCATAGACTTTTAAATAATGCATGCTAATTGTACGTGACGCACCTTAAGCTTGAATAAAACTGGAAGCTGAAAGATCATAAACCATGAATAATAAAGCATACTGAATAAACTTTGTGAGCCACCACACTTAGTTTCTAATAGCTTTATTTTTTATTCTTTCATTTGGGATATTCTTCTAACCGACATAAACCATGTGAGTTATCATGGAGTCCAATGTCTTACCTATATTGAGGAGAGCTATTCTACCCTTGCTATCAAAATAAAACTTAGTGATCAGTGAACTAAACCTATATTAGGACTTAATTCTATGGTGGCACCTAGTTCTGGGGCATGTGACCTCGGACTCATACCCAACTCGGTGCTAAATACTTCTCCCATATTACTTATATGCTCATACTTTAGGAAATCCACCTTAAAAATAACATAAGGGTTTATAGAATAAAAACCAGTTATGTTTCTCTTTCTTTAAATAATAATCATGATGAACAAATATGGATTCCATATTTTCTCTTAAGATCAAAAGATCAATCTTTTATTTGTGTCATAAGGATGATAAATGATTGTGGATTTCAAGCCTTATTTTGGAATCAAAAGATTCAAACTTCTCTTGTAAACTTACTGCTCAAATTCAAGCCTTGAATCTTGTACTTTCTTTAATATAAATTGTAATACAATATCATGCTTAAAACTTAACTAGAAATCTTTAATCAATGTTTCTAATAAAACTCATGATATTCAAATTATAATAGAGAATAGTCAAGTTAAAACATAAATAGATGAGATCATGTATGAACTTTAATTCTTCAATCACATAATAATTTCATTATCTCAAAACAAGATAACTTGGGTATGAACCCTAATTTCAAATCATATAAGTTACAACATTTAAATAAGTTCTGGGCACAATTATGGAAGAATGTCCTTGTTCATAAACCCCACATACGTTAATCTAACGGATTCTTGAAGAAATATTGAAATTTAAGATTGAATCCTTTTGTTCTTGAGAGAAAAATATTGGATTATTGTTCTTGGGAAAGGGGAGGGTTTTTACATAAGTTTATTCAAAGAATATGGAAAAATAATTCCCTTTTGGATGTTATAATTCGTGCATTGGACGTTTATGGGTGAGGGAAAAGTACCAAAGTGACCCTTGACCCTTAAGAAGCTGAAACAAAGGGGGAATAAGCTCCACATCATGTCCCATATCACATTGAGAGAGAACTGCATTGCTCACCAAATATCGTTGAGAGACCGGCACGCCATGGCTAAATTGCGGACCTTTACTGCCTCTCACAAAAAAGGCCATAACTTTTTTTTCATTTATCAGATTAAGAAAAAATTGGTATAGTTGGAAAGATAATTCAATTATCTATAATTTGATGGATCTTTAGATGAAATTCCACATATATTAAAAGTTATACATGTTTAAATTCGACCTTTATATAATCGAATACCAAAACTTGGCTGAATCAAAGGCTTTTAGCTCAACTTTGCTCTAAGTGATTTCTATGAACACTTTTAACCTCCTAAGCACTTCACATACTAGGATAAATATAATGACACATATATTCACATACAACATGGGATTAGAGCTTACACATGTAGGAATGATGGTTCATAGTCTAGCCCAAAACTGTGGGGTGTTACGATGTAGGAGCACCTAACCCTAGCCTTTGATACACAACTTATGGCATAAAGTTGATACTAGATCATAATTCACACACTACCTTCTAAAATTTATGTGTCCGTATGGAACAAGGAATTGTAAATACATCCGGTTCTTTATTTTTGTCCTCCATGGCATTTGATGTGATAGAACTACAACTAGGAGTCACTTCAATAGTTTCACAATCCACAAGTCACTTTTTTGACATCAAGTTCTTTATTGACTTACCATACCCTAAAATATCTTGAATATCTTTTAATAATGGAATATTAATTAAGAGGTTCTTAAGTTTTGCAAGGAAATTTTTGAACTTGCATAGTCATCTTTCTTGTTTAACCTTTGTGGAAAGGGTGGAGGAATTTTCATTTAGGGAAATGGGACACTTTGAGATTCGTCCACCTTTTGCTCATCACCATCAATAACTTTAGGAGTTATCTCCTTATCACCCTTCTTTTAAGCTATCATTGGCTCCTCATTACCCACTTCATGAGATATTAGAGCACCAACACTTAGCTTTTTAAACTGCTTTCTCTATACACTTTGTTGTTCATGAAGAGACTTTTCATCAACCTCAACCACATTCTCAGAAATATTTCTTCCACTTCTAGTGAAGATTTCCATAACACAGACATCATTCTTATGATTGACCGTTGTGTCAATAGGTAGACCTCTATTTCGTCTAGCATTTAGTTGGGTTAAATTTTGTCCTACTTGCATTTCCAGTTGCTTGATGGAGGCTAAATGAGATGTGACCATTTGGTTTATTTTAGAGAATTCACTTTTTACCTCCCTTACTATTTTTTGGGTACCTTCAACATACATCAAAATCTAGGTAAGGACATCTTTGATTTTAAATTTTTTTGGGTCCACCGAACTTGATTCATTGTCCTTCATAATCATGAGGGGACATATATCTACCTTATCCTCTCTCTTTTTCCTTTCAATCTCGATCTCTATCCCTCTCTTTATCATGCTAATCACGATCTGATCTCACTCAATCTAATCTTGATTCGTGCCTTGCGTTTGGTAGGTGGGGATGGAACCCCCTGGATGGTTCACCAATAACCTTATATATTCATTATGTGCCTTAACTTTATCCTTATAATAACTTTTATGACCTTGAGAGGCAATAATATTTATCACTTTTGAAGGGTTTCCCATCACCTTTTTAGTGAGGAGATCTAATTAAGTCATCACTTTATCCATAATTTCATCCCTTTTGTCGTCCTTATTTCTTTGCTTTTTGTTGACATAAGATGCAGTAGGTGACCCTATGGTTACTTTAGAGTCTCGGGTGTGGCATTCTCTATTTTGTATTGTAACTTGGTTGAATAAAGTCGATGTAACCCCATATGATAACTTGACAAGAAACCCTCCAGATACAATATCAATAATTTGTTTATTTAATTGGTGTAATGCCCAGTAAAATATTTGAAGAATCATCTTCTCTGGAACTTCATAGTTTAGGAATTACATGAGTTTGTCATTGAACCATTGCCACACCTCATATAAGGGCTCACCACTAAGTTGACAAAAATTTGTGATTTTGTCTCTTAGTCATAGCCTTCTAAACGGAGGGAAATATCTATCAAAAAAGGCATCCATAAGTTTGACCTAAGATATAATAGACCTAGTGGGCAGAGATCTCAACCATAAAACCGCTTCACCATCAAAGAGAATTGGAAAATTCTTAATTGAATAAACTCTTGAGTAATATGGGAAATATGAAATAGGTTGCAAACCTCAATGAAGTTTTTCAAATATAGGTTTGTATTTACTTGTCCCACAAATAGACCTTTTATCTATAATATATGGAGCATCATACCAGTGACATGGAATACTCTGTTTCCCTTGTTTAGTGGAATGCGGATTGCACTCCCATGCCCAAGATCACTAAGATGATCCCCATCCTTAATGTGTCCATCAAATGAGTCAGTATTTCTCCCATTATGGCTCATGGAGTCGTGATTACTATGAAAATCACCTACAAAAATAATAACAAAAACAAACAATGTAAACAAAAACACTATGGTTAACCCAAGGTTACAACCAATACTACATAAGTCAAAATTATGTTCCACTCCCTGGCAGCATCACCATTTTTTATAATGCTTAACTGACATGTCAAATAAAGTACAAGACAAACTTTGTCAATATATACCCCAAAAAAGTCAGGATCAAATCCTTAGAGAGTGCAAACTAGCTTTCAAAGCTTATGTGTGTTGAGAGTTAACTATATGTTAACCCTGTAAGACCCCACAAAATTTTTCAACTTAATTCAGTCCATTAAGCTTGTTAAGGGGTCCCTAGCTTAGAAAATTTCTAGCTAAGTTTCTAGACATAGTTTATTTTTAGCCTTCAAAAGTTGGCAATCTCATTTCAAAACCTTAATGTCCTTTAATGGTCTTTATTTTTGTTAATTCTTGATCAGGAAGGTCAATAGGTGTTCCCGAACAAGTTTTGGATTTTTGGAACCTCATTTAGACCATGTTTGGAAGTCAAAAATAGTGGACCAAGGTGATCTTAGCACGCCGCATTGCCTATTGTGTTGGTTAATATTATTTCCAGACTGCTAATCAAAAGTCCTGAGACATGGCGCGATCATGGCGCAACACATCGAGTTTCGCATCAATTCCATCGATGTACCACATAGCCAGACGCGTTAATGCCCAGTTTTAGTCATTAAATGACCATGTCCTTAAGGGTATTTAGGTCATTTTCCCGAACCTTCAGCCCTCATAACATGAAATTTAGCCCTTTTTTGGCTAAATACATTTATCATTTCACAAGTGCTCAAGAACAAGAAACCCTAGGTGATTAATTTCAATTCAAGAATTCAAGCTTCCTTCCATTAATCTTCAAGAAATTGTCAACCAAGGTATGTAAAGTGTTCATCCAAGGGTCCCTTCCACCCTTGGAACTCAAGAAACCCTTTTCAAAATATGAATTTTGAATTCCATGTTATGGTTTGATCGTACACATGTTTACATTATGATATGATTTCCAAGGTTGAATCTTTATTAAATTCTCATGACTTCATATTAGTATATGGATTTAAATCCTTAAATGTGAAGTGCTTGATATAGCCATGATGTGTTAGTTGTTGATTCATGCCCTAGAAAAGGTTATGCCTTTCATGTGTTTGTATAAATGCCTAATGAATAAGAATTGTGTATTATGCCCTATTTGTGATGTCAATGATAAATTCATGATGTACCCACGGGTTCAAAATGACTCCCATGCTAAAGTTGTGTCTTGTAATAATTTGGTGGAATACTCATAAGTATGGAGTTGTGAAATTATATGACTATAGCATGTATTCCCATTCATATATAAGTTTATGACATGTGAATGCATTATGAAATCCCTCAATGATAGTATTATGAATTGTTGACTATGGTCATTTATTCAAGTAGTGTCATGTCTTATTTATTTTCATGCTACTGAGTCCTGGGGGTATTTAATACCTGACAATTTAGTTGTGTGCCTAGAGCCAATGTAAGTTTTCAAGATAACCTCAGTCAAGCCATGACCAGTAGAATTTAGTCAGTCTCAGCACTTAGGAAAACCCAAAAGTATTCAATTCAGTGTTCAGTAACTCAATCAGTTAACATAATTTAGTGATATTCCATCAGTTAATGGAATTTAGTGAACTCAGTCTAGTTCAGTCCAGTATAATCAGTTTAGTGTCTATTCAGTTAGAAGTAGGATTCAGCACCGAGTGAACCCAAGGATGGGAACTCAACTGCCAGCGGAGGGTGTGATTCTTAGAAGTATTCCTTGCATTCTAGAAGAACATAGAAAGCTTATGTTGAGACATCAAAACCTGTTAGATGAGGGTTGATGAGGTAGCTTAACCTGTCAGATAAGGGTCCCACCACTCTCGTTAGAGTACCTAACAGATGAGGGTCACCCACAGCTTTTTCTTACCAGTGGCGCGGTATTGACACCATTCAAATTGGGGTTACAGATTGGACCCCAACTCAGTTATAATATCTTAGTTGGGGTATGTCAGTTAGATGACTACCTCCCATAGTCTCAGTTTTAGTTTTCAGTAAAGAACTCAGATAGTTCTACTGATTTATGGACTGTCAAATACAGTTACGCAACTCAGTAAGGAACTTAGCTAATTCCATTAGAAATAGGACTATCAGACACAGTCACTCAGTAAACAATATATCAGTTATCAGTTATATCCGCTATCAGTAATCCATGTTTTCAGTAAACTCAGTATTTAGAATCCTTATAACTTTAGTTACCATTATGTATTCATGTATGTATTCTCACGTAGTTATATTCATGTTCTTCAGTCCGTTTAGTTTATGCATATGAATCCTTGCATTCAGCCTTATCTTAATTTGCATACCAGTATATTCACACATACTGACGCATACTTTTCTTTTGTTCTATGGTGTTTTATACCATAGGTTCGGACGTACGAACTCTAGATCACCCTTAACAGTTCAGATGTTCAGCGGATAGACTAGCAGTGAGTCTTTACCATTTGAGGATGTTTTGTCATTTTACTATTTTAATACTTAGTTTATTTTAGCAGTTGAAGTTAGTTGGAGACATATCCCATTAACTCCTTATTTAGACAGGTCAGTTAGTAGCTTTTCAGACTAAATGTTTAGATAGTATTTAGTATTTCATATTCAGATATTTTATGAGACTTTATAATTTTCTTTTCATCAATATTATAGTTTTGAACCTTATGATGTTTTAGCCTATTATTTCGCGTGATATCATATTATTATTTAGTTATTGCAGCAGTTACCATTCATGTGTTAGCTTGTGGTCGTTCATGATTATGAGCAGCGTGTAGCATTTGATGTACAGACTTGGGGTATTACAAACTTGGTATTAGAGGCTAAGGTTCAATAGAGTCCAAGGAAGTCTGAAAGATGCATCTATTAGAGTCTTGTACATGAGTGTGTAGCACACCACATTTATGTGCAGGAGACTATGAGATGTTTTAGGAACAGTTTCCCTTCTTTCAGTATTTATATCATGCTAGTGAGCATGAGCTCTAGTTAAACACTCATCCTAATCCTTCTTTCTCTTTCATCTATAGAAAAATGCCTCCAAAAAGGACTCAGGGAAGAGGAACAGGAGATCAGCCTGCCCCTCAGCCCTATCAGCCTAATCTTTTAGGCAAACATGTCTCCCATGCAGAATTCAGAGTTGTATTCACTACTCTTGATCATTCAGTTACTGCCTAGAATGAACGTCTAGCTGTATTTCTGGCCAACTCAGTGGCCAATTCTACTGCAACGAGGATTCAGGACTTCACCCGAATGAATCCTCTTTTTTTCAGGTCTAAGACAAATAAGGGCCCTTAGGATTATCTTGAGCAGGTGCAGAAGATTACAAATATTAAATGAGTGACTGCTATCTAGAGTGCTGAGCTAGTTGCATATCAGTTGCAGGATGTGGCTCACACTTGGTTCAAACAGCAAAAAGCAGAGGGGGTTATAGATGTAGGGCCTATTGATTAGGAGAAGTTTTCCATCATTTTTTACATAGATTCTTTCCCCTAGAGCTAAGAGAAGCTAAGGTGTTAGAATTTATCAACCTTAGGTAGGGCAACATGACAGTGAAAGAGTATTCTCTCAAGTTCACTCAATTATCTAGCTATGTTTCTCATGTGATGGCAGATAACAGATCTCGAATGAGTATGTTTGTGTCTGGAGTGAATGATAGCATGGTCAAAGAGTGCAGGACCACCATGTTGATTAGTTAGATAGACTTATCCAGTTTAATGATCCATGCTCAGTAGATAGAGGAGCATAAGAATAAGGAGAGAGAAAAGCAAAACAAGAAAACTAAAATAGGTAGCTTTAATTTTAGTCAGCCTAAGTCAGAGAGTAGGAATCGTTCTCAGTTCTGCCTACAGTCCTCAGTGCTGACTCCTTCTTCAGCCAGCGCTCTAGTTCCTGAGTTTGGGAATAGTAATAAAGAGAGGGCAACAATCTCTAAGTCTCAGGGCAGTGTTAGTAGTGCCCGAACTTATCCTCTTTGTCAGACTTATGGCATGCACCCACAGTTTATTTGTAGAGCTGGAAGTGATGTTTGTTTCAGATATAGAAAGCCAAGCCATAAAGTTAGAGATTATCTCCAGTGAGGTTTTTAGGGTCATCCTAACCATTTCTCAGCTCAGTCTGGTCGCCTCAATCAGCAGGGTGCCACTTCCAACGCCACCAGTGGACAATGCCCAAATAGACTTTATACTTATTAGTCTCGGTAGGATCAGGAAAATTCTCCTAATGTGGTCATTATTACATTACAGATCCTTCATATACATGTTTATGCTTTGTTAGATTCAGGAGTTTTTTTGTCTTTTGTTACTTCTTATATAGCAGTTTATTTCAGAGTCAGTCCCAAAATTATCGTAGAGCCTTTCTTAGTCTCTACCCAGTGAGTAAAACTATCTGAGCCTGATGGGTATACAGGAACTGTTCGGTTATGGTATCTCAAAAATTCACTTTAGTAGACTTAGTCAAATTAGAGATGACTAATTTTGATGACATTCTCGGCATGGATTGTCTTCATTCCTCCTATGCCACAGTCTAATGTAGAAATAGAGTTGTCCAATTTCAGTTTTCTAATGAACCTGTCTTAGAGTGGATGGGTATTACTTTAGCCTTCAGGGGTGAGCTTATTTCCTACATAAGGGCGAGAAAAATGATATCTAATGGATGCGTCTATCATCTTGTTTGAGTTAAGGACTCTTGTTCTAAAACTCCCAGTATTGAGTCAGTTTTGGTAGTGAATGAATATTCAAATGTGTTTCCTGAAGATCTTCCCAAAATTCCTCCCGAAAGCGAAAAAAACTTTGGCATCAATCTTCTTCCAAATACTCAGCCCATATCTCTTTTTCCATAAAAAATGGCACCAGCAGAACTCAGAGAATTAAAAGATAAGTTGAAGGATCTCTTAGATAAGTGAATTATCAAACCCAGTGTGTCCCCGTAGGGTGCACTAGTTCTATTAATATGCAAGAAAGATGGTTCTCTCAAAATATGCATAGACTGCCGTCAGCAAAATAAGGTCATGGTCAAAAATAAGTATCCACTTCCTAGAATCGATGACCTATTTGACCAACTTTAGGGTGCCAGTTACTTCACTAAGATAGACCTCAGATCAGGCTATCATCAGCTCAGAGTCCGACAATGTGACATTTCGAAAATGGCCTTCCGAACTCGGTATGGTCACTTTAAATTCTAAGTTATGTCATTTGGTCTTATTGAGCGATTTCATCTATTGTATTTCCTTTGTCCAGATTGACTTAGTAGAAAGTCAAGTTCCAGTGGTCAGATTCTTGCAAGACGAGTTTTCAGGAGTTGTAAACTCAACTCACCTCACCTCTAGTTTTAACTCTTCCATATGGTCCAAATAGGTATGTCATGTACTGTGATGCATCCAGGGTAGGTTTGGGATGTGTCCTCATGCTATATGGTAAGTTCATAGCCTACGCCTCTAGATAGCTTAATCCCCATGAGATGAATTATCTGACTCATGATTTGAGTTAGCATCAGTAGTGTTTGCCTTAAAAATTTAGAGGCACTACTTATATGGGGTGCATATAGATACGTTAACAGATCACAAAATCCTCCAATATATGTTCTCTCAAAAAAATCTTAATCTCTACCAGAGAACGTGGTTAGAGCTCTTGAAAGATAATGACATAAGTTTTCTTTATCTTTCGGGTAAGGCCAATGTAATGGTTGATGCTCTCAGTAGACTGTCTATGGGTAGTGTTACTCAAGTTGAGGACATTAAGAAGAAATTAGCCTAGGAAGTTCATCGGTTAGCCCGATTAGGTGTCTGCTTAGTCGATTCAGCAGAAGGTAATGTGTTGGTTCAGAATACTTCAGAATCATCTCCAGTTTCTAAGGTGAAGGAAAAGCAGGATAGAGTTCCCAGTTTTTTCAAGTTGAATAAATTAGTCAAAGATTTAAAGGTACAGGTTTTATCCCAAGGGGTGATGGTGTTTTGCGTTATCAGGGTCTTTTGTGTGTGTCGGGTGTTGATGACTTACGGCAGCGAATTCTTGCAAAAATGTATAGTGCACATTACTCTATTCATCCAGGGGCCACTAATATGTACCATAACTTATGGGACATCTATTTATGGAGTGGGATGAAGATAGATATTACAGAGTTTGTGGCTAAGTGCTCAATATGTCAGCAAGTTAAGATTGAGCATCAGAAGCAAAGTAGGTCCATGCAGGAGTTCAGTATTCGTACTTAGAAGTAGCAAGAAGTCAACATGTACTTTTTGATGGGTTTTTCTCGTACTCATCGTCAGCGTGATTCGGTTTAGGTCAATGTAGACAGAATGACAAAATCAAGTCATTTTCTTTTAGTCCATCCTTTTATTCGGCCAAGGATTATGCCAAACTCTACATCAGAGAGTTGGTCAAATTGCAAGGTGTTCCGTTGTCTATTATCTCAGATAGAGGTACCCAATTCGCCTCTTATTTCTGGAAAGCATTCTAAAAGGGACTTGGTACCCGAGTTCACCTCAGTATAGCCATTTATCCTCAGACCAATGGTAGAGTAGAAAGGGTTATCCAGACTCTAGAAGTTATGTTGCGAGCATATGAAATTGACTTTAAGGGTAATTAGGATGACCACTTTCCTTTGATTAAGTTTGCATACAACAACAGTTATCATTTCTATATTCAAATGGCTCCATTTGAAGCTCTCTATAGTAGGAGATGCTGATCTCCAATCGATAGGTTCAAAGTTAATGAGACCATAGTGGTAGGGCCTAACTTGGTCTACTATACCTTAGAGAAAGTTCAGTTGACCAGAGAGAGGCTCAAGACAGCTTCGAGCTAAAAGAAATCATATACAGATATGTGCAGAAAGTATCTAGAGCTCGAGACTGGTGATTATACGTACCTAAAAATATCTCCCATGAAGGAAGTGGAGAGATCTGGAAAGAAAGGAAAGCTCAGTCCTCGATATGTCGATCCCTTCAAAATTCTTAGTCACTTCAGCAAATTAGCTTATGAACTCGATTTGCCTTCAGATCTAGCTTAGTCCATCTAGTTTTTCATGCCTCCTTACTTAGGAAGTACATAGGTGACCCTGCAGTTGTAGTCCCTGGTGAGGGCGTAGATATTCAGAACAATCTCTCTTTCGAGGAAATTCCAGTTGAAATTCTTAACTATTAGATTCACAGACTGAGGAATAAAGAAGTCCCCTAGTCAAAGTTCTTTGGTGGAATCAGTTCGTTAAGGGAGATACTTGGGAAGCAGAAGCATACATGCGGACCAAGTATCCTTACCTTTTCTCTATAAACTTAGACTCAGTCCAAGGTAATAGCTTTTCTTAAGGTTATTCTGTTTCATGTTCAGATGTCAGTTACAAACTTGGTATTCAGTTTCATGCTAAGTTTTCCATTTAAAACTTTGCATTCTTTACCATTGCATATTCAGTCACATGTTCACGAGTCAGTTCATTCATGTATTCATGCATCAGATATACATGATCATCTTATCAGTACGTCTATTCATGCATTTATGTATCAACTCAGTCATAAAATCATGCATCAGATATGCATGCTCAGTATGAATCTCAGTAAATCAGTAATATCAGTCATGTAATCATGTTTCAGTTGTTCATATTCAGTATGTACTTAAACTTATCATTTCTCCAATCTTAGTCAGTCTCATTCAAGGACCAATGTTCCTAAGGGGGAGATATTGTAAGACCCCACAAAATTTCTAAGCTTAATTCAAACCCCACAAATGTCCTTTAAGCTTGTCAAGGGGTCCTAGACTTAGAAAATTTCTAGCTAAGTTGCCAGACTAGTTTATTTTTAGCCTTTAAAAGTTAGCAATCTTATTTCACAACCTTAATGTCCTTTAATGGTCTATATTTTTGTTAATTTATGATCAAGAAGGTCAATAGATATTTTCGAACAAGTTTTGGATTTTTTGAACCTCGTTTAGACCATGTTTGGAAGCCCAAACCAGTGGACTAATGCAATCTTGGCACACAGTGTCGCCTATCACATTGGTTAATATTGTTTGCAGAATGCCAGTGAATAGTCCTAAAACACGGCGCGATCATGGAACAATGCGTCGAGTATTGCATTGATGGCATCGACGCGCCGCATTGCCAATGCCCAATTTCAGTCATTAAATGACCGCGTCCTTAAGGGTAATTAGGTCATTTTCCCCGACCTTCAGCCCTCATAACACGAAATTTATCCCTTTTTTGGCTAAATACATTTATTATTTTACAAGTGCTCAAGAACAAGAAACCATAGGTGATTAATTTCAATTCAAGAACTCAAGCTTCCTTCCATCAATCTTCAAGAAATTGCCAACCAAGGTATGAAAAGTGTTCATACAAGGGTCCCTTCTACCCTTGGATCTCAAGAAACCCTTTTCAAAATATGAATTTTGAATTTTATGTTGTGGTTTGATTATACACATGTTTATATTGTGATATGATTTTCATGGTTGAATCTTTATTAAATTCTCATGACTTCATGTTAGTATGTGGATTGAAATTCTTAAATGTGAAGTTCTTGATATAGCCATGATGAATTAGTTGTTGATTCATGCCCTAGAAAAGGTTATACCTTCCATGTGTTTGTAAAAATGCCTAAGTGAATAAGAATTGTGTATTATGACCTATTTGTGATCTCAATGATGAATTCATGATGTCCTCACATTTTCAAAATCACTCAAATGCTAAAGCTATGTCTAGTAATGATTTGGTGGAATGCTCATAAGTATGGATTTGTTAAATTATATGATGTTAGTATGTATTCCCCTTCATGTGTAAGTTTATGACTGGAGAATGCTTCATGAAATCCCTCAATGATAGTATTATGAATTGTTAACTATGGTCAAGTATCCAAGTAGTGTCATGTCTCATTTATTTTCATGATATTGAATCCTAGGGGTATTAAATACCTAATAATTTAACTGTGTGCCTAGATCCAATGTCAGTTTTCAAGATAACCTCAGTCAATCCACGACTAGTAGAATTTAGTCAGTTTCAGCACTCATGAAAACCCAATTCTATTCAGTTTCATCCTCAATAACTCAGTCAGTAAACAGAATTAAGTAATATTCTATTAGTCAATGGAATTCAATGAACTCATTCCAGTTCAGTCTAGTATACTGAATTCAGTGTCTATTCAATTACGAGTAGGATTCTACATCGAGTGAACCTAAGGATGGGAACTCACCTACCAGCAGAAGGTGTGATTCTTAGAAGAAGTCCTTGCATTCCAGAATAATATAGAAAGCTTATGTTGAGACATCAAAACCTGTTAAATAAGGGTTCATGAGGTGGCTTAACCTGTCAGATAAGGGTCCTACCACTTTCTTTAGAGTACCTGACAGATTAGGGTCACTTACACCTTGTCCTTACCAATGGCACGGTATTGACACCCTTCTAATTGGGGTTACATATTGGACCCCAACTCAGTTATAATATCTTAGTTGGGGCATGTCAATTAGATGTCTACCTCCCACAGTCTCAGTCTTCAGTAAAGAACTCAGATAGTTCTACAGATTTCAGGACTGTCAAATACAGTCACTCAGCTCAGTACGTAACTCAGCTAGTTCCATCAAAAATTAGACTATCAGACACAATTACTCAATAAATAGTATATCAGTTATCAATAATCCATGTTATCAGTAAACTCAGTATTCAGAAGCCTTATGACTTCAGTTATCATTTTGTATTCATGCATATATTCTTATGTAGTCATGTTCATGTTATTCAGTCAGTTTAGTTCATGCATATGAATCCTTGCATTCAGCCTTACCTTACTTTACGTACAGTACATTCACACATACTGATGCATACTTTTCTTTTGTTCTAAAGTGTTTTATTCTATAGGTTCAGATATACGAGCTCCTGAGCACACTTAGTAGTTTAGACATTCAGCGGATAGACTAGCAGTGAGTCCTTATCATTCAAGGATATTCTATCATTTCACTATTTTAGTAATTAGTTTATTTTAGCATTAGCAGTTGGCGTTAGTTGGGGACATGTCCCATCAACTCTTTATTCAGATAGTTCAGCTAGAGGCTTTTCAGACTAGATGTTCAGACAGTATTCAGTTTATCAGATTCTGATGTTTTATCAGACTTTATTATTTTATTTTCTTCAGTATTACAGTTTTGATTCTTATGGCATTTCATCTTATTATTCTGTATTATATTGTACTATTATTCAGTTATAGCAGCAGGTATAAGTCATGGGTTACCTTGTGCTCCTTTGGGATTATGAGCACCGTGCAGCGTCCGGGATACAGACTCGGGGTGTTCCAAACCATAATTAAACATTTAAATAAAATAAAGTAAAATAGGGTTTTTGATTAGGAATTTTGTTGAACACCATCACAAAATAGCACTAATTAGAGATTGAATAATTTATAGCTATACCAAGTTGAGAGTAACCTTGGGGTTATGTTCTCCTAGGTTATTTTTATGCATGGGTAATCAAGAGTTAGTCAAAGTTTTAGATAAGGGTTTTGGGTATGCTAGATTTAGAGTCTTAGTGTTAACCTTTTGGTAAAAGACTGAATTTCACTTCTGGATTCATTGGAACACCTCATGAGTTTAACAAGTTTACCTATCCATGACCTCAAACCAGCATCCTTTTTTAAGATGATGCTTATGAAAATAGCTACTCCAAATAACACCTTTATTTCTAAGATAATACTAAGAATGAAGCTAATTCAAGTTTTTGTTCACAACTACTCTTCATTGACATCCTTCTTTAAAGGATGATGTGGGATCCAAGATATTTGGGGTTTTCACCCACAATTCTCAATTCAAACATAGAGTAAAAGCCAAAACCCAACACCATTAACTAATTATTTGAACTAACAATTAACACCCGCACAATATTAATCACCTAATCAAACATAACCCCAAGATATTAATTTATCTACACATGAAATTAAAGAGAAGAAATATACCCAAATTTGCACATAATTCATCCATCATAAGCAAAATAAATATAAATCAAAGCTTTAATTTTAATATATAACCAAAATCTCTCTTTGAATACAACTAATTTTTTTCTCCCTCAAAATATAGAAATCAGGTAAAAACTCTTAAAAATGTTGAGGACTTTGCCTTTTTTATCTTGGGATTTTCTAAAGTCAAATTTCAAATCTTCATCTCAAATTTCCAGACTAGTTGTGATCTCCACATCTTGGTCACGATCGCAACCCCTGCAGTCACAGTGGATACTCCATAATTGCCAATATCAGATATATCGACTAATTCAGATCGGGATCCTCAAAGTGCGATCGTAGCATCTGAGGTTCATCTCTTCGACCTAATCTCCGGCTTTTAGTCCTTCTTATTTTCCTTCTCTTCCAGTTTTGTCTAAACTAATTGTCATCATATTTCCTACAAATTCACAAAACTGGAAATTAATGTATTTCAATGAAGAATTAACCTTATATACACAATTAAATCATTATAGTGTGTAAGAATTTGGATATAAATGACTGGTAAATTTGCCACTTATCAGGCTATTGGGTGGATTTTTCTTAAAATGATCCTTTAGGTATGGGACCACTTTTGATCAAAATAAGCTTAAATGAAAATTTAGATGGCACTGTTGAGTTTGAAATGTCAAATTTTGTAGGGTAGCATAGTTCGTTTGCATTCATAGTTCCAAACTAATCCTGAGGGTATGATAGAAAACTTGACACTTAGCCAAGTTTACTCTGCAGGCTAAGAATGGCATTTGCATTTGAGATGACCAAATTTATTGGTCATCATATTCGCGAGTTGGAATTTGCATTCGCAAAGAGATACCTTATGACTAGATGGAGTTTCATCCTTTACGATCACTGTGGATTAGCTACATTAGTAAATGTTTAGCTAGGTTAGAGATCGCATTCGCAATGGGGTTCACTCGATCACGATAAAAGCACCCCTAAAAACATTTAAAGTTATAAAACCTAATTTTTTTCCATTTTTGATAATTCCAACTACCTTAAAATATCTAGAGAGATGTGAAATTATGGATATCGATCATTGGGTGCCGGGGTGAGTTTGGGGTCATTTTCTCACCTTTATTTTCATAAGTTTTCATTTAATTTTTAGTTTAATTCTCCATTTAACTTAAATCTCTAGTGTATGTTGGGGAAGATTTGGTGGTACATTTGTTCTTGAATTTCATCCATTTTTAGGGGAAATGATCTTTAAGTTTAGAGAGATCTGTTGACAGTTTCATATATATGATTCTACAAGCGGACCCTATGCTGGATCTTTAGTTCTACTTTTGATTTTGGGAATTTTCATGAAATATGGGTATCATTATTCTTGTTGTAATATGTAGATTATTATTTTTATAGTGTCGCAGCATGCAGAGGCTTCTGAAAGGAGAAACTTTGGAGTAGTAGACTTTCTCAAGCCATTAGAGATGGCCATGTAGGCTAGGCTTACCCCTCTATTAGATCGATATTTATTATGATATTAGTGTAGTATTATGTTATATTTGAGTTGGAGTTTATGACCTGGTTGATAATTTTAGTAGCTATTAATTTTTTAGTTGATTAGAGAGCCCTTTATGGTAGATTTCAGCTGAACTTTTCTCATATTGGATTACATTGATACCCTAGGATAAGATTTGAATTCTTACCTTATGATGAAATTATGAAACCTTATTCTAGGTTTGGGTATCTGCTTGCCTTATTGTAGATTTTGGAGGCTAGTAGCTGTAATGCCCTGATTTTCTGATCTGAAATGCTACACGGTGCTTATGACCACGAAGGACTACAACCTAAACAAAGGATGGAAACTCACCTGCCAGTAGAGGGTGTGATTCTTAGAAGTAGTCCTTGCATTCCAGAACTATGTATCCAGCATAGGTTGAGACATCAATACCTGTCAGTTGAGGGCAGATGAGGTGACTTAACCTGTCAGATGAGGGTCCCACCATTCTTATTAGAGTACCTGCCAGATGAGGGTCACTCACAGCTTGTCCTTACCAGTGGTGCGGTATTGAAACCCTTCTAATTAGGGCAAAGATTGGACCCCAGCTTAGCTATTATAGCATATTTGGGGCATGTTGGTTAGGTAACTACTTCCCACAATTTCAGTATCAGTCTTAGTAAAAGAACTCAGATAGTTCTTTAGGATATGTGGACTGTCAGATATAGTCAACTTAGATACAGTACGAAACTCAGCTAGTTCCATCAGATTTAGGACTGCCAGATACAGTCATTCATGTTATTAGTTATCAGAACTCATATTATCAGATATATTAGTTATCAAAATTCAGTTATCATTCATGATATATTATCAGTAAATACACATCAGTATTCATACTCAGTAGTCATGTTATCACGAGCTAAGTTTCAGGACTATTATATACGGTCAATCAAATCAGTTCTTCATAATCAGAACTATCAGAAACAATTATTCCTTTATCAGTAATATAGTATCAGTCTCCTAATATTCAGTAATACAGTATCATTTCCTCACTTATTAGTGAATTACATATCAATATAAGTAAACTCAATCATTCAGTATCTCAATATCAGTAAACTCAATCATTCAGTATCTCAACATCAGTAAACTCATATTGTCAGTATTCAGACTCAGTAGTCAATATCACCACGAGTTTAGTTGCAGTTATGTATGTATGTATGTATGCATTCTCACATTCATATCAGTCAATATTGTTCATGCATGTAAAACCCTTTGCATTTGGCCTACCTCACTCGTATACTCAGTATATTCAGTCGTACTAACACATTCGTGCTATGGTGTTTTATTAGATACCATAGGTACAGAGGCACGAGTTTCAGAGTAGCAGTAGCATTGCATATTTTAGCATTCAGTGCTCCTCTTCATTCGAGGACAATATTATTATTACTTTATTACAGTATTTAAGATTAGTTTTTCAATTCATGGAGTTAGTTGGAGACATGTTTCTTCAACTCCTTATTCAGTTCAGTTAGAGGCTTTTGGACTAGATGTCAGATTAGATGTTCAGACTTCAGTATTTATGTTTTTTTTTGGTATTGTTATACCATGTTTTTCATATATGTATCAATATTGAACCTTATGGCCTTACAGTTCATATTTTTGCATATTTTATGAGATATTATGCAGTTTAGAGGTACAGATATCAATCATGGGTTAGCTTGTGGTCCTTCGAGGTCATGAGTACTGTGTAGAATTTTGGTTCAAAAAATCGGGGGTTACAGTAGCGAGCCTTGTTGGCCTTCCTTTTAAGTAGTCTACTTAGTATAGCTCCTTGTTGACTTAAAGAACTTTAAATTTGTAAAACCAAATTGATTATGGAACTCTGGGATGATTTAGTTAGTCTATTGGACTTTAGTTAGTATTACTGCTATGAATAAAGTAACTTTTCAACCTTTCAGATAGTATATCTCGATGTGGTGGTGGATATTTAGTCTCTTATAAAATTTACCGTATTACATACGATTTTATACTAATTGAAGTTTAAAGATACTTAAGACCTTGGGATATTATGAAACATGGATTAACTACCTAGCTTCAGTTCAAGTACGACAATTAGTAGTTCCCTCATAACTAATTATATTATGTTTATTTATGGCATAATTACTACATGACACTTAATTTCTAGTTCTAATTCAAGTTTAGCATTCATGATCATTATACAGCACCTTATTACAATGATATTAGTCTCAATCCTGGCTCAAGTTTGGCATTTATGGTTTGAATGTAGTTTTTGATATGTCATCACATGTGGGAATACTTTAAAAGTACTATTATCGGTATTTTCTTCCTTGCTTGCATCTGGGGGCTCAGTCAGTTTATTTCTCTCTTATTTTTGCCTTCTAAGGTTATGGAGGCCTAGTTAGGTAGTAGTTAGACTGCTTTTACTTTGAGTTAATTATTCTGCCTATTTACCACTCAATCCTGGTTTGGAGTTTTATTTTTGATTTATCCTTATTCATGACTTTTGTTTACATTCTCGCACTTTATTATACTTTTATTGTAGTTTAGATCAATCGGTTGATGATGCCTACTAAGTACCCATTGCTTTTTGTACTAATACTACACTTTTTCATCTTTTTCTGATGCAAATTTAAGATTGAGTTAACGTTGTTGATTCTTCATTCAGGATTGCTTTCGGAGATTTTGTAAAGTGAGTTTCAGAGTTAAAGTTGATCCTCTTTCCTTCTGCTATTTTAGATAGTCTTTACTTTTCTGATACTATATGTATATTTGATACTATCCAATACTCTATTTTTGGATTTAGTTACTCTTGTACCAACCTTATGGATACTCTTTAACATATTTTCCCCTTTGCTCTTGGTTGTTCAGTTCTATCGTATTTATATTTTTCACTGCTTAATATTTCTATTTCATGTCTGAATTTTTTCTTTTTTATCTTCTATCGTTTAGCCCATTATTTGTCATTTCGGGCTACAGTTAGGCTTACCTACTAGTAGGTTAAAGTAGGTACTATCATAGCTTGAGAAATTGGGTTGTGACAAGTTCAAGTAGTACACATAGAAAAAACATATTGCCAGGTTATTGCTTTAACTCATTGTAACTAGTTCATTCAGCTTCTCAAAAGTTGTTGGATGCAAGTGAAGATCACCTTTTAATAATGACTATACAGAGAATTAAGGTATAAGCACTAGAAGAAAATCAAAACGAACCTTATTGCAAAATCACTTATCAGTTAAGCTATCAAGTAAAGTAAGAGATTAAACTGGAAATAGTGGCCTAAAAATAAATTCAACATAGTAGGTTTAAAAGGGAACACAACCTATATGAATAATATTGAAATTGAAAGCTAGAAAATATAAGGCGCTAAAACTAAATACCAAACAAATCTATTCAAACTAAAGAAAGAAAAAAGTAACTACAGGAGTTAGAGAGGATAAGGTGATATTAACTTTTGCGGAGTAGATCAGCGGGACTAAAACTTCGTCGAAATTTGACTCCACCACCATTGGAGAACTTTTGAGTTTCTAAGCAAAATTTCAATCTAGAGGAGTTTTGTAGGACCTTTTTAGCTACAAAATCTCTCTTGATTCATCTCCTAAATTGGAAAAAATGAAACTAAAATCTACGTTTGTTTAATCTCTTGAACTTAATAGAGAATGAAGGGATTTTCCCCCTTTTGGGTGAGAAACTCATTTGACAAAAAAGAGAAATTCAGATTTTAGGTATGAAAATTCCTTTACTTGAACATTGTTCTCAACCCCCAAAATCTCTTCTTTATTTATTGGTGAATAGTGAAATGAGGAGGTATTTTTGAATTGGGAATTAGAGATTTTGGGAGAGGTTTGGCGATGTTGGGGTAGATTTTTGGAATTTTTTTTGGGAATTTCATTGCGTATAAGGATTTTGATGTGTTAGAATTATACTATTCTAGTACAAAAATTTGAAAAGAAAAAATTAGAAAAATCTAGGGATAATACTTTAGGGGAGAGCCCAAACACTTCCATGATATTCCTATATAGTTGTAGGCACGCATATAACATATGAATTTATATGAGAAGAGAGAGAGAGAATAAGATGTCAATGTTGTTTGGGAGAGGTAAAAGAATCATTTTGTCAATTTGGTTTGTTGTTGTTTGTTGTTGTTGGTGAAAGAGAAAAAGAAGGTAAAGTGTGTGGGTTGGGTTAGGCCTTGATAGATTTGGTTGGAGCAAGTTTTGATTAAAATCAAATGGGTTGGTGGGTTTCTAGGAAAATTGAGGGAAATGGTCCGACAAATTTAATGCCTAATTTAGCCAACATATACTGAAATTAAGCTTAGAAATTATAAAAAAAAAAAAATTAAAATAATTATTTTGACATCAATTCGGATTTATTTTGAAAACAAAATCATCTAAATTCCCAATTTAACCAATTTTAAAACAAAATCAAATAAAATAACATTTTCAATGGTCTTGCTTCTCAAATTATTTTTTCAAATGAAAAATCATATAAAATCCACACATAGAACTATACGTTTTACTTGTGAATTATAAAATTAGCCTGAAAATGATTTGGAAAACTCCTTCATGTTCTAAACACATCTATTTCAAAATTGTTTTAAAAATGAAGAAGCTTAAAGTTTCACATCAGGGGGGGGGGGATTGGATTTCAACACCTACAATACTCTTTTAAAAAAATCTCAATATCAGCCAATGAATGACATTTTTGTTGTACTATAGGATAGAGAAATGGTTGACCAAGGTTAGTTTAATTGTCCAACCAAATACTAGATAAGCCTCCCTTTGATTTCCATCATAACTTCTGTTTTATCACTTGTCTATTCTTTAACATGTGCTTTCACACTTATGATCCACCTTTCCACTAAAAAAGGGTAGGGATGTAATGACCTAATTTGTAAAATTTTATAATTTAGGTGATTTGACCATTTTTTCCTTCCCATAGATTTTATATGATAGTGTGGGGTATGGGGATGGTTTTCATAATTTCCAATACCTCGAGTATGTTTTGGGAGAGTTTTAAGTTTGGGTAAGGCATAAAATTCCTATAGTTGACTTTGGTCAACATTTGATGTTTCGAGTGCCAGATGTCAATTAGGACAGTTCTATTAGATCTATAATATTGAATGGGGTTAGTATCAAGGTTGGTTCAGATTTGAAACCTTTATTTTATATTTCGATCCTTCATTTGAAAACTAGTGAAAGTTTACTTAAAGGGATCTCAAGGAAAATTTGTTGAAAATGATCCTTTTTTGAAAAATAAATGTTTTCATTGAGTTAGAAATGTAAAAAAATAGCCTGTACCATATATGGTTTATTCCTAGGGGATCCCGAATGAGTCCCAAGGGTTTACTCGAAAGCATTTCTTTACTTGGAAAATTATTGGTGTAGCATTTTCTGGTGCATTAGGACCTTTATCCCAATTACATAAAATACGTCATAATTGTGGGCTCAATGACAACACTAATACGATCACATTGTGGTGGTACCACAATCATGATGGGTTATTCGATGAATCGGGTTTGGTTAACTAAGTACAATCACAAGGTCCAGCTATGCGACTTCGATAACCAATGCAATTGCTTGTAACTTTTGACCCTCATAATCATGAGGTAGGGGTTCACAATTATGAGGCACTATTCATAAAATAGAATAAATACTTCGTTTTTGCAATTCTACTTTATTTTTTACCTCGAATCTTCAAAAAAAGTGATTTTACTGGGGTTTTTGCATCTATTTCGTGTGGGTAAGCTCTAAACTCATCTTTCCATTATTTTCTATTTAATGTCTTTGAAAACACCTTTTAATATCGATTTGGAAATTGATTTTGTAGGTTTTTGTAGGTAAAGTTTAAAAATGATATTTATTTGATTCAGGCTTCGTTTTTAACTCATATTTGCATAGGTTTCTAAGATTAAATTTTTGTGTCATATTTTAAATCATTTTTTAAACTAATTTTAGACCCAAATTAAATTAGGGAAATATGGTATAGCATTTTCTAATGTATATATGTTGTATCTGTATATTTTTGTTGATTTTGGGATCGTTAGAAAGGGGAAGGTTCCATATGGAAGTACTTTAGGCTTTGATTTTGATGCTTTGAGGTAGGTTATGGGTTAACTTTCTACAAATTGGTCTTGGTAGTTAATAAGTAAAGCACGTTATGGATTTGAGAAAATAACTATGGGAATTGGTTTCTGAGCAATTATATATATATATATATATATTTATATATATCGTGTAATGCCCGTGTAGGTGCTTATATTTTGTTTTTGTTGACTTATGGTGCATATTGAGTGTTGCCCGTGTGGGGGTTTTATTTGATATCATTGGCCTAATTTGTGTATTTAAATAATTTTATTCTCAATGTGATGCCTGTATGGAGGGCCTTAATATATATTATAGGCCTTACTAAACACTATTTACCTTTAGAGTGATAGAAATGCCTGACTTATGAGTTGATATGATATTAATGATGTCTTAAATGAATGTTTAATCCAATGGTGAAAAACTAGAACTTATTTCATGAAATATTGACATATAGAATTGATTTCTGGGCTCATATAGACACGTATTGTAACGCCCCAAGTCTACACCCTAGATGCTACACAGTGCTCGAAGGACCACAAGCTAATCCATGACTGGTACCTGCTGCAATAACTAAATAATAATACAGTAATACACATAAATTAGGTGGAAAACATGTAATAAGTTTCAATACTGAAATAAAACTGAATACGGTATAGTAATACCAAAACTAAAACATCAATACTGGAAACTGAACAACTGTCTGAAAATACTCTAGTCTAAAAAGACTCTAAACTGTCTGAACTGTGGAGTTGATGGGACAAGTCACCAAATAACTCTGACTACTAAAAATGAACTAAAATGCTGAAATAAATAATCACGTCCTCAAACTATGAGGACTCACCACTAACTCTGTATGCAGGGAGTCTGAACTACTAAGGGTGCTCGGGAGCCCGTGCGTTTGAACCTATGATATAAGACATCATAGCGCAAAATAAAAGCATGTGTTAGTACTTTGAATGTACTGGTATGCTCAATGAGGTAGGCTGAAATATATGGGTTCATATACATGAACAATACTAACGGAATAACATGAGTATAACTGAATGAGAGCATATACAAGAATAGTATACTGTAACTAAGATAGTGATAGTACTAAATACTGAATTTGAATACTGATTAACTGATGTCTAGGTTTACTGATATTGTGTTACTGATAACTAAATGACTGTATCTGACATCCCTAATTCTGTGGAACTATGTCGAGTTTCATACAGAACTGAGTGACTATATTTGATAGTCCTGAATCTGTAGAACTAAACTGAGTTCTATTTTAAGACTGAGACTAAAACTGAGACTGTGGGAGGTAATCATCTAACCGACATGCCCCTCTCTTAACTGATTGGGGTCCAACCTATAACCCCAGTTGGAAGGGTGTCAATACCGTGCCACGGGTAAAGACAAGTTGTGAGTTAGCCCTCTCTGACAGAAAGCTCTTCCGTCAACCCTCACTGGTACGAAAAATTAAATAAGGTATATCAACCCTAGTCTTGCATGGAGATATCTCAACCTATGATGGCTACGTATTTATGGAATGCAAGAATTGATTTAAGGACCACACCCTCTACTGGCAGGTGAGATCCCATCCTTGGATTCACTCAGTGCAGAATCCTACTTCTAACTGAATTGATACTGAACTAATTTCTCATCTATACTAGACCTGACTGAACTGTTACTGATATTACTATTTGACTAAACTGAACTGAGTTCACTGAGCTCCGTGAACTATCGGAATACTACTGAATTCTGTTAACTGACTGAGTCTACTGAGATTTGATCTGAGTACGGTGACTGAATTACGAACACTGCTAAGATTTCCTGGGTTTTTTTAACTGGATGAGTTCTACTGATCGAGTCACTACTGAGATTAAATTAAAACTAACACTGGCTTTAAGTAAATAGCTAAATTTTTGGGTATTAAATACCCCCAAGACTTGATAGTAGGAAAATAAAGCATCACATGATCTTGCTTAGCATAAGTATGCACATTGAATTCATAATCCATCTATAGAGACATTTTATCAAACTCTTGCATGGTATAACTTGCAAATAAGCTAGCATGACATGATTTCTTTCCCTTATTACTTCACATGAATAACTCATCAAGAACTTGGTGAGAATACATATGCACATAACACTAAACAACAAGTGGACATCATAATTCAAATCCCCATTGACAATTTCAAGGGTTTTACATGGATCCTCATGATATTAATTACATATCAATTAACCTCACAAGAAACGTATCATAAAATATGGATTCGAATCCCAAATAATCATTATAAACATGAACATAATCAAACCCAACATGGAATTCATGACATCCATAAACTTGAAGTAACAAAATGGTTTCTTGGACTCCAAGGGTGGGAGGTACCCTTAAATGACCACTTTACATACCTTAGGTGATGAATTTCTAAAAGTTAATGGTGAGTTCTTGAGTTCTTGATTTTAAATTTGAACTCCTAGAGTTTTTGTTCTTTAGAAATTTATGAAAGAATGAATATAATTTCTCTCTAAAGGGTTTAATTTTATGATTTGGGGGCTGAAGGGCGTGGAAAAAAGACCTATTTAACCCTAAGGATGCGGCCTTTTAATATATGTAAACTGTGTTACCGACGTACAGGCCGACGCATTGCGTCATTGGCATCAATGTGATAGCCAACGCGCCGCATCGAGTCTGTGTTGGTTCACTGGAATTTACACTGAATCTAGGGAAACCTATCTTATCGATGGGATGGTCGATGTGACTCATCAAGATCGCATCGACCCACTATTTTGGGCACTTAAACATGGTCTAAATGAGGTCCAAAAAAGCTAAAACTTGCCCGGGAACCTCTATTGACATTCCGGATTAGAAATTAACTTAAATATTAATATTTAAAGGACATAAAGGTCATGAAATAAGATTTCCAACTTTTAAAGGATAAAATGGTACTAAGTCTAAATACTTAGTTAATATATTCTAAGTCAGGGACCCCTAACAAGCTTAAAGGACTGAATTAAGCTAAGAATTTTGCGGGGTCTTAAATTATCTCCCCCTTGGGAACATTCATCCTCGAATTATACTAACTAAGCTAATAATACTTGGTAGACTAAACTTACTTAATGGACATAAATATCTAAACATGATTATATGAGTGACATTACTGACATTACTAGCATACTGAATTTCATAATGAACATGCATATCTGATGCATGAGTACATAACTGAGTTGATTCTCGAATGCATGATTGGGATTTATGATAAGCTAAGTATCTTATACTGAACATGCATATCTGATGGATGAATACATGGATGAACTAACTCATGAGCTTATGATCGTATATGAAATAGTAACTGATACCAAGCTTGTAAAGAAAACTCTAAGCATAAAACTGAATAAGCTTAAAGAAAAATAATTACTTAAACTAAAAAATACTGATGAACCCAGGATCATTTTTGGAGTACTCATGAATGGAAACATGAGAACATGACTAAGACTAGAACATGATACATGAACTGAATATCGTAAACTAAATTAAGGCCCCTTGAATACGTGGCTTATGGCTGAGATTGGCGCTTGAGGGTCAACTTATGAGTACCCACTACTCCAAACTATATTCGTTACGTGAATAGAACTAAGAGGTTTAGGACATAAAATCTTGGGGTTATAGTGTATCTCCCCCTTGGTACATTATGTCCCTTAAAAAATACTGACTTTTCTGAGATACTGAGGAAAATTGGGGTGATGCACAAGGTACCTACGAACTAAATAATGACTGAATATCTGGGGCCTGAAACTGAGATATGATACATGAACTGAGCTAAAAACGTAACTACCTGGTTGGTCTATCTTAGAATAGTTACATTCATGAGACTTTGGATAGTGCAACTAGATGGAAAGATGGAAAACCACACCACAAGAATTTGTCCATCTGACTACTAAACTGAATTACTGATTTTATAGTCTAACTCATATTGAAAACTTATTCAAAATTGGAGCTTTTCTCTGACACTCTTTTTATTGAGTTTCCAGCAACTTTAGGGATCAAGGAAAGCTTTGCATTGTCTGAATAATACATCTTAACGTGGATAGAATTCTGTAATATGAGGCGAGGCCTGCAAATCATCATCTAAGATAGAGTGACTAAGACTTATGCACGGTAACTATAAATTTTTAAGCTTAGACATATCCCTTGAATACTCTCTCAACTATACTTTCCACCTTCGTACGACACTTCACTTGGGACTACTAAAAAAATATTTCCGTAGATGCTATGCATGAATGTATAAGCATACTAACTTATCTGATTAACTGAATGACTAATAGCTGAATACTGGGTTTGCAAGACTTAACCATACTTAGTCTGAATAACTGGACTGAAACTATAGAATATCATGTATATGAGGTAAGGACTGAATGGGTAATATGAGATAACTGAGCATGAATTCATGAAAAACTATATTATCTGAGAATGCAAGACCAAGCGTATAACATGGTTCTGAAATATTCTGTAAAATGAGGTACTGAAATACTAATAACTATGTTACTGATAACTATATGCCACAGTTGAGCAAACATGAAACTGAACTAAGTTCCTGATTTGATTACTAGACTTAAACTGAAACTATAACTAATATTGTAACTGAGACTATGATTCAGACAGTAACTGGGACTGAACACATTGTAAGGCAAGAGTGCAAAAGTAATGAGTTGCATGACCTGAGTTTGGAGTTTTTATGTTCATGGAACATGAATCGTACTACTGAGTAAACTGTAACTCCTCATACAAAGAACTAGAAACGGACACGATTCTATGGAAAGTGCATGAATATAAGTTGTTTTTATGGAGCTGAGACATAAAGCATGTGTAGGTATCATAATGACTGAAGTACAAAACTTTCCACTAAGGCAAAGATGGGTTGGGCATCATTCCCACACAATACTTTTCTACATATACTAAAATTACTATAGATATCTGGAAGCCTGACTTCCTGAGATATTATAATCGGATTGTTCCTGTATACCTGTCGGGATATGATAAATTGACCCACTAGGGTGGAGGCTGGGAAAGTTTTTCTTAATATTTGGTCTAACTTTAAAGTTAACTGTTATGCAAAGAGTTACAAAAGATAGAGAAGCTCCTGGATTTGATGAGACATAAACATATAAAAGGGAGGTCTATAATGCACCATTGACCGTATCAGGGGAACTTTCCTAATCTTGCCTGGACTGAAGTGCATAAAGCCTATTTAGACGCTGCCCACTAGCAGGATTGGAAGTGGCACCCTGCTGATTCGAGCAACCAAACTGAGCTGAAGGATGGTTGTGCTAACTTTGTAGACCATCCTTAGGAAATTCTTGGACTCTGTGACCTAACTTGCCACATCCAAAACACACATCATTGTCGGCTCTACACATACCCTTATTATTCTTATCACATTCTTTACAAAGTGGATTAGTATGAACACTGCTTGCACTACTCTAGATTTTGGAGCCTGGCACCCCATCATAACTGTCATTCTTGAACCTTGGTACTATGTGGTAGCTAAAGATGTAACCGGAGCTGAAAACTTCTAACTACACTGAGAATAGTTACCACCCTCTGACCTTGGCAGGGCAAAACTAAAGCTACCCATTCTAGCTCTTTTATTTTCTCTCTCCTTCTTCTTAATTTTCTGTTCCTCAATATGTTGAGCATGGACCATAAGCCTCGATATGTCCATCTCCCTAATCAACATTGCAGTCCTGCACTCCTTAACTACTCTACTCAATACCCCAGACACAAACTTGCTCATTCTATATCTATTATCTGATACTTCATGGGGAGCATACCTGGGTAACTGAGTAAACTTGAGGGAATACTCTTTCCCACTCATACTACCTTTCCTGAGATTAATGAACTCTAACACCTTAGCTTCTTTTAGCTCTAAGGGGAAGAATCTATCTGAGAAGCTTGTAGCAAACTCTTCCTATTCAATGGGCCTGCATCTGCACCTCTGTATACCTTCCACTGCTTAAACTAAATATGGGCTATATTTTGCAGCTGATAGGCAGCTAACTCAGCACTTTCATTGGAAGTCACTCCCATAATATCTATGACTTTCTGAACCTGATCGAGGAACTCATGTGGATCCTCTTCAGACTTAGAACCTGAGAATAAAGGAGGTTTATTCAGGTGAAGTCCCAAATCTTGGTTGCAGCAGTATTAGCCACTGGGTTGGATTGAATAGCAGTTGCCCGTTCATTTTGAGTAGTGACTGAATAGGCTAGAGTAGTGAATGCAACATAGAATACTGGATGAGAGATATACTCGTCAAGGGGATCTGCATGAATGGGATGAAGTGCTGAGGTGCTAACTAATTTCCATTCCTTCTTTCATTAGTTTTTTTAGGAGGTACATTCTGTAAGTGAAAGGAATAAGTGGATTAGACTGAGATTTTTATGAGAGCTCATACTCACTCACAAGACATGAATACTAGAAGAAGGGAAACTGTTCCAAAAACACCTCGTATCCTCCTATCCATAAGTGTGGTATGCAACACACCTATGTACATGACTCTACTAGATACGGTTTTCAGACTTCCTAGGACCCTATTGAACCTTAGGCCCTAATACCATATTTGTAATGCCCGAGTCTGCACCCTGGACGCTACACAATTCTTATAATCCTGAAGGACTACAAAATATCCCATGACTGACACCTTCTGCAATAACTAAATAATAATGCTATAATATACGAAAATTAGTTGGAAAACATGCCATAAGGTTCAATACAAAAATAAAACTGAATACAATATAGTGATACTAAAATTGAAATACTAATACTACAAACTGAACAACTGTCTAAAAATACACTAGTCAGTGTCTGAACTATGGAGTTTATGGGACAAATCCCCAACTAACTTCGACTACTAAAAATGAACTAAAATAAACAATCACATCCTAAAACTATGAGGACTCACTACTAACTCTGTATACTGAGAGTCTGAACTGATAAGGGTGCACGGGAGCCGTGCATCTGAACCTATGATATAAGACATCGTATAACAAAAGAAAAGCATGCGTCAGTACTTTGAATATACTTCTATTCTCAGTAAGGTAGGCTAAAATGCATGGTTTCATATGAATGAACAATACTAACTGAATAACATGAGTATGAATGACTGAGAGTACATGCATGAATACGTATACTGTAACTGAGATTGTGATAGTACTGAATCTAAATACTGATTAACTATTATCTGAGTTTACTGATACTGTATTACTAATAACTTAATAACTGTATATGACATCCCTGATTCTATGGAACTATACTGAGTTTCATACAGAACTGAGTGACTATATCTAATAGTCCAGAATCTATAGAACTGAACTGAGTTCAATTTTAAGATTGAGACTAAAACTGAAACTGTGAGAGTTAATCATCTAACCAACATGCCTCTTTCTGAACTGATTGGGGTCCAAATTGTAACCCTAGTTGGAAGGGTGTCCATACCATGCCACGGTTAGAGACAAGCTGTGAGTTAGCCCTCTAGGAAGTTCTTCCGTCAACCCTTGCTATTAGGAAAACTAAAATGAGGTATATCAAGCCTAGTCATATAAGAAGATATATCAACCTACACTATCTGCATAGATCTGGAATGCTAGGATTTCTTCGAAGGACCACACCCTCTACTGGCAGGTGAGCCCCATCCTTGGGTTCACTCGGTGCTAAATCTTACTCCCAACTGAATAGACGTTGAACTGATTTCTAGTCTGTACTAGACTAGACTGAATGTTACTGATAATACTTTTTGACTGAACTGAACTGAGTTCACTAATTTACATGGACTGATAGAATACTACTGAATTCTGTTAACAAACTAAGTCTAATAGGTCTAATCTGAGTACTTTGACTGAATTACGAACACTATTGAGATATCCCGGGTTTTTATAACTGGCTGAGTTTTATTGATCGAGTCACTACTGAGATTACTTTGCAACTGATACTGGCTTTATGTAAACAGCTAAATTATCAGGTATTTAATACCCCCAAGACTCGATAGCATACAAATAAAGCATCACATGATCTTGCTTAGCATAAGCATGCAGATTGAATTCATAATGCATCTATAGAGACATTTTGTCAATCTCTGGCATGATATAACTGTAACACCCCACATTCCAGTCTAGAACAAAAATCGTCTTTTCTATATGTAGATGTTCCAAAAGCCATAAATCCTATACAAATTTGGTATGTTAATTAATTATGTAGTGTGGGAACCTATTGATCAAGAATTGAGATCATAGAGATCCCCTAACTCAAGGTCAAGTTGAAAGTTTTCTTATCATTTGAGTTTTAGTGAGCGTCAAAACTTGAGTCGACTTCAATCGACATAACTCCTTGTATATGACAAACTAGGTGAGTTACTATATATCAAATGAAATAAATTTGAATTATCTTTCCCATGATATCAATTTTGCCTAAATATGATACTGGAGTAAAATGTTATGCCCATTTTACTCCAGCATATCAGCCTGGAAAACTAAGTGACAATATTCGTGATAACTTATCACAAGTGTGATGACTTACCATGAATGTCATCAGCCTTAGGCAGAATCCAGCCCCCAGTGATGACATTTCTGATAAGTTATCACAAGTGTGACGACTTATCACGAATGTCGTCAACCTTAGGCAGAAATCCATCAATTTCAGCCCCCCCAGTGATGACATTTGTGATGACTTATCACAAGTCTAATAGCCTATCATAAATGCCGTCAGTCTTAGATTTTCAGCAACTGGGAAGCGGTTTAGTAAGGGTATTTTGGTATTTTTCCTTCACTTTACATGACTTATAACCCTCAAGGAATGTATTATCTTCCATTCTCTTTAGTTAAATATCTCAAAATTCTCTGCACACCTTCAACCACAAGGTTAGGGTTTCAATATAAAAACCCAATTATCTAGAGATTCAACCGTGAGAATTTGATAATTCTTGCATATTTGAAATCCCCGTTAAGAGGGCTATGAGGGACACTCAATAGTTCATGAATAAACTTTTAGAATTTTTGAATTCATTCAAAAGCTCCAAGTTTAAGGTATGTGGGTTTTGAACAAGAACACCCTTTTGTTCTTATGCCCATAAGTTTTAGTTTTTCTTAAAGAATTTCATATTTCCTAGATGAATTCATATTATTTTTCTATATTTCAAGTTTATGAGATTATGGAATTGTTCAAGTCTTGAATTTCATGATTATATTATTTAATTATGATATAAATTGAGAGTTCATGACATAAATTACACATTCCTATATTGATATCATATCTTAAAGAATTTCCAAGATTTATTGTTGTGAATTGAGCCTTATTGTGAAATCATGAGTCTTTGAGAATAACTTATTGATACTTTTTAAAGTGTTTGGAGAAGAGTACATATATTTCTATGTTATTGACACTTTAAAGCTTATTCATTATAAGTATATCAAGATTTTAAGAAAGAAGTGAGTTTTGATCCTAAGTTAAGAAAGAAATCCACATCCTTGATTTTGAGATTAAAAGGGATGCATTTTGGCTCCATCACATATTGTTGAAATATTTTTAAGGTGGATTTTCTTAAGTTCTGACCTAAGTATGGGAGTAGTATTTAGCACTGAGTTGGGCTTGATTCCGAGGTCTCATGCCCCAGAACTACGTGCCCCCGTAGATTCTTGATATACCCCAAGTGGTTTAAGATAGTGATCACTAAATTTAAGGTTATATCCAATGGAAAGGATAGAACAACTCTCCCCAACGTGGGTAAGACGTTGGACTCCATGTAGCTCACATAGTTTATGTCGGTTAGAAGAAACTCCCAAAGTAGGCCCCCACTCTATCTAAGATACAAGTATATGTATTTTGAAAGCTATGAGTCTAAGATTTCTAAGGCTCTCAAGTGTCAAAATCTTTAAGTTTCCAAAGAAGTTCCTAGTTTTCATGAGATTAAAGTGTATGCTCTGAAAGATATTATTTTAAGGCTTTATCTATCTTACAAGTTTGAGAATAAAGAAAGAATGCAAATTTAGAATGAAGTGCAATGACTCACGTGATTTACATTACCTGTTTTCTTATTCATGATTAGGATGGTTTTAATTCAAGATATGTGAGTCATCTATACTAGCATGCATGTTTTCTATAAGGATTTATGATATTGATTATTTAATTACATACACCCCCATATCCTCAATACATTCCCAAAGTGCTGATCCACATATATGTCTATTTGATACATTGTCTCATAATGTAGGTACAAGACTTAGTATGCATATTTAGATTCAGTTAGTTCGTAACTTCCAGTCAGCAGGTGATGAATCCTTTTAATTCAAGGGTTTTAGCCAGATAGACAGTTTGAGTAGTTCTTTATTTTCCTATTTCAGTCGTATTGATTTGGGATAGTTGGGAGTCATGAACCGGCTATCTAAAGTCAGTACTAGTATAGGTTTCATAGACAGTCAGTAGAAGTTGATGTATTTAGTTTCTGTTTTGAATTGTAAAGAAGAGTTGTAATCTTATAAATTCAGTTTTGTATTGATCAAATTCAATAAAGAGTTTTTTTCTGCTAATTTGTACAGATTTATACTTTTTATTCAGTTGCTTATGAGTTATACTAGTAGAAGGATTATCTTGGGGTCACTTATGACCCTAAGCACCGTGTGATGTCTCAGGACCCATTTGCGAGGCATTATAATAACTTCCAAATAAGCTAGTATGATATGATTTCCTTCCCTTATTAGTTCACATGAATAATTCATCAAGCACTTGGTGACCATACATATGCACATAACACTAAACAACAAGAAGACGTCATAATTCAAATCCCTATTGACAATTTCAAGGCTTTTAAGTGGATCCTCATGATATTACTTACATATCAATTAAATTCACATGAAACATGTCATAAAACATCGATTAGAATTCCAATTAATCATTATAAACATGAACATAATCAAACCCCACATAGAATTCTTGAAATCCGTAAACTTAAAGTAACAAAATAGTTTCTTGGACTCCAAGGATGGAAGGGACCCTTGGATGAGCACTTCACATACCTTAGCTGATGAGTTTCTAAAAGTTATTGGTGAGTTCTTGAGTTCTTGATTTGAAATATGCATACCTAGGGTTCTTATTCTTGGGAAATTTGTGAAAAAGTGAATAGAATTGCTCTCCAAAGGGTTTAATTTCGTGTTTTGGGGGTTGAAGGGTATGGTAAAAAGACCAATTTAATCCTGAGGATGCGGCCTTTTAATTCTTGTAAACTTTGTTACCGACACGCAGGCCGATGTGTCGCATTATTGGCATCGATGCGATAGCCAATGCGCCATGTTGAATCTGCATCGGTTTATTGTAATTTGCACTAAAGATGGGGAAAAACTATCTTATCAACGCGATGGTCGACGTGATGTGTCAATATCACATCGACCCACTATTTTGGGCACTCATACATGGTCTAAAAGAGGTTCAAAAATTACAAAACTTGTCTGGGAACCTCTACTGACATTCTTGATCATAAATTAACTAAAATATTATTATTTGAAGGAAGTAAAGTTTATGAAATAATATTTCCAACTTTCGAAGGCTAAAGTGGCACTAAGTCTAAATACTTAGTTAATATATTTTAAGTTTGGGACCCCTAACAAGCTTAAAGAACTGAATTAAGCTAAGAATTTTGTGGGTTCTTACACATATTGAATGGATTTCTTATATTCATAATGATTGACTAGGATCATATCATCATATTTACATACTTACATATTCATGAGATATCAATACTATTGAAGAAAACAAATTGTTAAAAGAAATTAAGACTTTTTATAAAGCCTAGACCAAGGGATGTGCTAGTCGGGTGGATTGAGTTATGAGATTAAGATTTGGTGAGATTTGTTGAGATATTATAAGGGTTGTAAATCCCCATGGGTCCTATTTATGGAGTATTGAGACTTGATAGGTGCATATAAAAGTTATGCGATAACTTTCAAGTCATTCACTTCGTCCTTTCTTTCATTTCACTTGCATATTCATCTCTTGTGTTGCTTTTATGAGTTATTTGACTAGTAATTAATTTCTAAGTGCTTTAATGTTTTCCCATTTACTTTTGATTTTTGTACATGTATATTATAAATATTAGTAATGATAGTATGATCTACTATTTGGTAACTTTTCTGCTTCTAGGTGACATGCTCATAATATTTTCTTTACTTGTATTATATCCTATTTTGCTCAGTTGGCCTATGATATCTTCTTTGTATAAGTGAACCGTACTCACTCCTATTGTAACCCTTTTGTACAGAACCTAGTATTATTACAACATAGGGTGGCTTATTTTGTGTTAATCAAAGTTAGTGGTTCAAGGTATTGCCATGCTCTAGGCTTTAATTGGTGACCCTAGACCTCCTCTTATTTTTTTGATATTTTTACTAGTTTCGAAGATAAACATTTGTACTTTTGGTATTTTAAATGTATTTACTAGATTCTCTACACTTATGACACCATATTTTGGAGATTTTTTGTATTTTGTTTAGACTTCTACTAAATTTTACTTATGTGTTGACCTGATTTCATTCTAAAAGTCTCACCTTGTCTTACTTTATTATTGTTTTCAATTTTCCTTCCTTTAGGTGATTCTCTTGTCTACCAAGGTTAGGCTTAAGGTAGGCTCCATTATGCCTTAAATTTTGGTTCATAACAAATTAGTATTAGAGCAAGGTTCATTAGTCTTATAAAAGTAGGAATAGGATGCCTAGTAGAGTCATTCGGATCGGTATGTAGACATATATTCTTTGAGAGGCTAGAATATGTCTTTAGGAAAACTTCTCTAATTAGATTCCTTCTTACTGTTGGTTGTTCTTACCCATTGTTCTAAACTTATATTCTATCTTTTTCTATACAGATGGTAAGGACTATGTCCATGGATGCTAGAGATATTAAGTTGTCACCCGACATGGGAGCCCTATTTAGAGGATGAGACAGGTGTCATAGTTTATAAATAGGTATAGGAAGGGCATGAGGAGTTTCCGCAGCCAGAGGACGTGAAAGGGAGGCATCTCCCATACATAAGATTGTGTATGCTAGAGATAATTATCAAACTAGGGGAGAAGGGCCAGCTCAGGCTCCACAAAGTTTAGTTGATACCCTAGTTCTTCAATATTTGTTTATTCAATTTTTGAGTCACTTGGAGGATGTCCCCTTAAGCATACCTAATATTCATTAGAATTCAAGTGGTATTCCATTATTTGTATCAAAATCAAGTTATGGTATTCCTACTTCAGGGGTACAACCATCATCTATGGTACCCCTAGGTATGGATTTATTGTGTATCAGACTTACTATCTCTCCAATTACTTTGGGTATAGTAATGTCTTTTGATGATCAAAAGATTTTTAAGATTCTCATTTCTATGGATCCTCCCAAGTTTAGTAGAACAATTGGTGAGAATGCCTATGATTTTTTGATTGAATATTAGGAGAAGTTATATAATCTTTGATCCCTTGAGTCTCTCAGAGTTACTTATACTACCTATTTGTTGATGGTTGTAACCAGGGATTCGTAGAGGTTTCTATTTAGTTATAGCCCATTAGGCTCACCTACAAAGACTTAGGCTTAGTTTTTTGAAATCTCTCTATAGAGGTTTGTGTTTCTAGCTTAAGAGACTAGATACGATATGAATTTGATAACTTAGAAAAGGGCTCTATGTCTATTGATAAGTATGAGGCCCACTTTTATGCTTTATATAGGGATTTGACTGGCGGCATCTCCAATGAGTCAGATAAGATTTTTAAGTTTCTTAAGGGTTAGAGAGTCCTAATTAGTTGGCTACTACTCACATATTTATTTTGTGGGCTTTTTTTAGGGCATTACTGATCATGCCAATTTGACCGAGTCAATCACCCAGGCTACTAAAAGAGGCACCAAAAAGGTGCACCGCCAAGGAAAGTTTAATGGTTGTACCTCTTAAGGTAGAGATTTATCGAGTAAGGGTTGATATGGTTATCATGGTAGTCTATATTAGGTTGCTTTAAAGGTATATATGTTGGACCTTTAAGTTCTGTGGCTTCAGCTAGCCAAGCATCAGGTCATGCTAGTGAAGGTTCTAATTTTAGTTATTTGGGATAAGGTGATTACCCTAGTTTGTATATACCCTCTCATACTGAGTGAAGCTGTAGAGGATGTTTTGTATGTGATGAGGTTGACTATTTGGGCAAGTACTATCCTCAACGGGTGTATGGACCTACTCAGTAGAGCTCTCAACTTCAGCTTTTCCCTACTATAATTTTTGTAGTAAGAGGTGGTTCATAGAGTGGTAAGGGTGGTGCTAGAGTCACTAGAAGTAGAGGTATAGGAGCTCATGATAATGTTCATAGGTGTTACTCTATTTGGGAGCGAATGTGGATGTGTTATATTATACCTAAGAGGCACGAAGCATAGGTTTCTAATGTAGTTATTGCAAGTATTGTCCCAATATACTACAAATCTTCTTTCATGTTATTTGACCCTGGATCTACATTCTCATAGGTTTCTATATATTTTGCTTCTTGTTTTGATACTACAAGTGAGCCCATTACTATGCCTCTCAAGGTTTCTAGTCCCATAGAAGAGTCTTTAGTGGTGGGTCAGGTGTACCACTCGTGTGTAGTTAACTTTGTAGGGTGTGATACTTGTCAAGAATTTATCATCCTATATATGATGGTTTTAATAATATCTTGGGTGTGGATAGTTTATATACCTATCATGCTATTTTGGACTATTATGCCAAGATTCTGACTTTAGCTACATCTAGTGTGCTAAGGTTAGATTGAAAGGGCACTCTTAATTTAAGTCTAAAGGGATTTATATCTTTTCTATATGCTCACTACTTGGTAGAATGGGGGTGATTGTCTTATTTGGCTTATGTTCATGATGCTAGTGTTGCCTGATCGTCTATTGGATTTTATTCGAGTTGTTTGTGAGTTCGTAGATGTGTTTTCTATGGATTTTCCTTGTATGCCTCCAAATTATGATAGATATTTTGTTATTTTCAGCTGAGTCAAAGAAATTAAGGAGTAGTTACGAGACTTGTTGAGTAAAGGTTCATTAGACCTAATGTGTCCCTTTAGAGTGGTCATATCTTGTTCGTGAAGAAAAAAGATAGTTCTATGGGTTTGTGTATTAACTATTGACAATTAAACAAAGTGATTGTTCAGAATATCGATCCTTTTCCTTTCATTGAATATTTTTTTTGACCAGCTTCAGGGTGCTTGAGATATGAGTATAACTAGCTTAATATTAAAGCATCAAATGTCTTAAGGATAGCTTTTCAAACTCAATAAAATCATTATGAGTTTTTGGTCATGTCTTTTAGGTTAACCAATGCCCTTTAGCATTTATAGAGGTGATAAATCGGATATTTTAATCTTAATAACTACTAAGAGAGGCACCAAGAAGGTGCACCGTCAGGGAATATTTAGTGGTCACACCTCTTGAGGTAGAGATTTCTTGAGTATTATATGGTTATCATGGTAGGCTAGCTTACATTGTTTTATAGATATAGGTGTTAGTCCTTCAGGTTTTGTGGCTTCAGGTAGCAAGGCATCAGGTGATACTAGTAGAGGTTCTAATTTTAGTTCTTTAGGCTAAGGTGATTGTCCTAGTTTGTATGTGCCCCCTTATATTGAGTCAATCTATAGAGGATATTTTGTATGTAATGAGGTTTCCCATTTGGCCAAGGATTATCCTCGATGGGTGTATGGACCTACTCATTAAGGCTCTCAACTTCAGCTTTTCCCTACTATAATATTTATAGTGAGAGATGGTTCACAGAGTGGTAGCGGCGATGATATAGCCGTTAGAATTAGAGGTAGGGGAGCTCATGATAGGCTATTTTTACAAATATAGGTGTTAGACCTTCAGATTTTATGGCTTCCAGTAGCAAAGTATCAGGTCATGCTAGTAGAGGTTCTAATTTCAGTTCTTTAGGATAAGGTGGTCATCCAGTTTGTATGTGCCCCCCCCCTCATACTGAATCAACCTATATAGGATGTTTTTTTTGTGATAAGGTTTTCCATTTAGCCAAGGATTTTCCTCAATGGGTGTACGGACCTACTCAGTAGGGCTCTCAACTTCAGATTTTCCCTACTATAATATTTATAGTTAGAGGTAGTTCACAGAGTGGTAGGGTGGTGCTAAAGTTTCTAAAAGTAGAGGTATGGAAGCCCATGATAATGTTCATGGTGTTACTCTATATAGGAGCGAACGTGGATGTGTTATACTATACCAGGAGGAACAAGGAAGAGGCTTCTAATGTAGTTATTACAGGTATCATCCCAATTTGTTAAAAATTTGCTTTCGTGTTATTTTAACCTGGACCTACATTATCCTATGTATCAGCATATATTTCTTCTAGTTTTGATACTACATGTGAGCCCCTTACTATGCCTCTTCAGAATTCTACACCCATAGGAGATTCTTTAGTGGTGGATCGAGTGTACCTATCGTGTACAGTTACCTTTGCAGGGCGTGATACTCATCTAGAATTGATTATCTTAGATATGATGGATTTTAATGTTATCTTGGGTATTGATAGGTTATACCTATCATTATATTTCAAACTATTATGCTAAGATTAGGACCTTAGGTATGTCGGGTTAACTAAGGTTAGCTTGAAAGTATACTCTTAATTTAAGTCTAAAGGGAGTTATATCTTTTCTATATGCTCACTGAATGTTAGAAAGGGGTCTTTGTCTTATTTGGCTTATGTTCATGATGCTAGCATTGCCATATCCTCTATTGGATTTTATGTGGGCTGTTTGTGAGTTCACGGATGTGTTTTTTATGGATTTGCCTTGTATGCCTCCAAATTGTGATACTGATTTTTTTATGACCAACTGAGTTGAAGGAAATGAAGGAGTAGCTGCAAGATTTGTTGAGTAAAGGGTTCATTAGACCTAATGTTTCCCTTTCGGGTGCCCATATCTTGTTCGTAAAGAAAAAAGATAGTTCTATCGGTATGTGTATTAACAATCGACAATTGAAGAAAGTGATGTTTAAGAATATTTATCCCTTTCCTTTCATTAAATATTTTTTTAACCAGGTTCAGGGTGCTTGAGATTCGTGCATCACCAACTTAATATTAAAGTTTCAAATGTTTTGAAGATGGCTTCTCAAACTCAATATGATCATTATCAGATTTTGGTCATGCCTTTTAGGTTGATATATTCCCCTTTAGCATTCATAAGTTGCTAAATTGTGTATTTTTTTTGTTTCTTGACTTCTTTGTGATTATATATACAGATGACATCTTGATTTATTCCTAAAATGAGGTTGATCATGTGCGACACTTGAGTACTGTGCTGCAGAGATTGTGTGATGAGAAATTGTTTTCCAAGTTCTCCAATTGTGAGTTTTTATTGGATTCTATATCTTTTTAGGTCATGTAGTGACAAAGGTGTCATTATGGTTTATATAGCCAAATTAGCAGCAATTTTGTGCTTGGGATAGATCTACTTCTCCTACCAAGATCTAGGGTTTCATTGGTTTGGTGAGATATTTTTGTTTTTTTGTAGAGGTTTTATCATCTTCTGTGGCACCTTTGTCCAAGTTGACTTAGAAAAAGGTAGTCTTTCAGTGGTTAGATGTGTGTGAGAAGAGCTTCCAAAATCTTAAAGATTTTTCAGCCCCTAATTGGACCTTATTTTATGATGCTTCTAGAATTAGTTTGGATGCAGTGTAGATGCATGATGGTAAAGTGATTGCGCACGTCTCTCGTCGGTTAAAGCTTCATAAGAAGAATTACCCTACCCATGATTTGGAATTGGCAGCCATAGTGTTTATGTTAAAGTTGTGGTGACATTATTTGTATGGAATTCCTTTCAAGATTTTCTTGAATCAACATAGCCTTCAACACTTCTTCAATCAGCCAGATCATAATATAAAACAATAGTGTTTTCTTGGGTTGCTTAAGGATTATGATCTTACTATCCTTTCTTATGCATACAGGGGTAATGTGGTTAGAAATGCCTTGAACTAGAAGATAACTAACATGGGGATATTAGCTCATGTCTTGACTCAAATGTGGCCTTTAGCCATAGACGTTCAGTCTTTAGCTAACTAGATGGTTAGGCTTGACATTTTAATACTAGAGTATGTTTTAGCCTTTGTTGATGCCAGATTTTCTTTGATGGAGAATATTTGAGCTCACTAGTTTGATGATAATAGTTTAAGGGTGATTCAAGATAAGGTGTTAAATGGTGAGGCTAAGGCATCATCTCTTAATTCTGATGGAATTTTGAGAATCAGTGGTCGAGTTTGTGTACCAAGAGCAGCCAATTATTCTCAAATGGGGTCATTCAAGGATGTAAAATATCACAGTATGATAAACCCGAGTGATATCACCCGCAGGTGGTATGCCTGAGACATCACTGCTAGTTGGTGGATGGGTGAATTGATTTTAGAGAAGCATATTGTTCTAGATATTTTATCTATCCAAGGATGACCAAGATGTATCATAATTTAAATCAGCATTACTGGTGGGGCTGTATGAAGAAGGATGTAGCTTACTTTGTAGCCCATTGCTTGTGTTGTCAGTAGGTGAAGTCGAGCATCGAAGACCTGGTGGTTTGCTTCAGAGATTACCCATTACTGAGTGAAAGTGGGATTGGATCACTATAGACTTTGTGAGTGGGTTTCCTTGTACTTCTCATGGTTTTGATAGTGTTTAGGTCATCGTAGATCGATTTACCAAATTATCACATTTCATACCTATTCAGATCTCCTTTAGTGCTGAGAGGTTGGCTTGTATATATGTTCGTGAGATAGTTCATCTTCATAGGTTACCACCCGTGTCTATTATTTTAAATAGAGACTCAACATTTACTTTTAGCTTCTAGAGGACATTTTAGGAGGAGTTGGATACTCTGGTTGACCTTAGCATAACTTTCTAGCCCTAGACTGATAGTCAGTTGGAGTAGACTATTTAGGTTTTGGAGAATATGCTCTACGCATATGTTATAGACTCCGAAGGTCAGTGCAAATAGCTCTTAGCTTTATTGGAGTTTGATTATAATAATAGCTACCATTTGAGTATTGAGATGGAACTTTTTGAGGGATTGTATGGTAGGCACTATCGATCTTTGATTGGTTAGTTTGAAACTTCAGAGGTTAGAACTCATGGTACCGACTAGCTTCATGAGTTTTTGGGCAGAGTTTGGGTGATTTGGGATAGGCTTAGGGTATTCTATAGTAGGAAAAAGAGTTATCCGAATTTCAGACATTATGCTTTAAAGTTTTGAATTAGTGATCGATCTTTACTTCATTTGTCGCCCATGAAACGTGTGATGAGGTTTGGGAAAAGAGGAAGGCTTATCCTGAGGTATATTGCACCTTTTTAGACACTTTGGACCATTGGGGAGGTTTCTTGTGAGTTGGACTTACCTCCAAACTTTTTAGCAGTTCATCTAATTTTTCGTGTGTCTATGCTACGATGTTATATTTCTGATGAGTCTCACGTGCTTCATTAGGAATCGATTCTGTTGGATGATAGGTTGACCTTTGTGAAGAAGTCGATATCTATTTTAGCCAGAGATTTTAGAAAGTTGTGTTCTAGAGATATTCCTGTGGTTATGATTTAGTGGAGACACCGTCCTATAGAGGAGGCTACTTAGGAGGTCAAGTACTACATGCTTAGTAGCTACCCTCAACTTTTTACCGAGTGGTGGATACTATAATGACCTAATTTGTGAAATGTTACTTTTATGTGATTTGATCATTTTACCCTTTCCCATAGTTAATACGTGTTGTTTTTGAAATATGGGGATGGTTGGTACTATTCTCATTACCTTCGGGTGGGTTTCGGAGAGTTTAAAGTTTTTAGAAGGCTCAAAAGTCCTATAGTTGACTTTGGCCAGCATTTGATGTTTTGAGTTTTAGATGATGATTTTTACAATTCTATTAGATCTAGAATGTCGAATTTGGGTAAGTAGCGGGGTTGGTTTGGGTTTGAAACCTTTATTTTACATTTTGAACCTTTGTTTGAAAACTAGTGAATTTGTCTTAAAGGGGTCTCGAGGCATAATTTCTTGTAAATTGTCCTCTTTCAAAAATTTGATGATATAATTGAGTCTAGAACATCAAAAATAACCTTTTAACATATATGGTTTGTTCTAGTGGGGTCCTAAAGAAATCTCAAAGGTTCATTTGAAAACATTTCTTCACTTGAAAAATCTGCTAGAGCAGCATTTTCTAGTGCATCAGACCCTTTATTTTAATCACATTGCCATGTGTCACGACCAAAGGCACTGATGACAGTAACCATCATGATCACATGGTGGTGGTACCATGATCGCGATAGGTTAAACTTGGTGGATCGGGTCGGGTTGACTCATCGTGATTGCGAGGCATGGCTACGCGACTGTGATGACCAGTTCAATTGTCAGTCAACAATGACCCTCGTGATCGCGAGGCACTATTCAATGAACATATAAATACTTTTTTTGTTATTTTACTTTATTTTTGGACCTTCAAAGGTCGAGAAAGGCGATTTTTCTAGCATTTCTTCATTCTTTTGTGTGGGTCACCTCTAAACTCATCTTTTCATTATTTCCTATTGAATATGTCTTCAAAAACACCTTTTAATCTCGAATTTGAAACGGACACTATAAGGTTTTTTTGGTATAGTTTAAAATAGTTTTTCTTCGATTCATACTTTGTTTTTAACTTATTTTCACATGGGTTTAGACTCTTACAACCTTGGGAAATAGGTTTCCAATATAAAATTCCAGTTTTATCCCTGTAGTTTTTGAACTCATTTTACGAACCCATTTTGGATCCAACTTAAATGTACGCAATTTAGGTATCATTAGCTTTCTTTTAATGTGTAGATGTTGTATTTACAATTTCAAGGTCATTCTAAAGGGGAAGGTTTCGCGTAGAAGAACTTTAGGCTTGGATTTCGACACTTCAATATAGATTATGGCTTAAATTTTTTCATACTAGGCTTAGTAGTTAATAAATATGTAAAACACATTGTGGGTTATGGAAATAACTATGGTAATTGGTTTTTGAATTATTAAATATATTTCATGATGCTCGTGTTGTGGCTTATATTTTGTTGTTGTTGACTTGTGATATTGTATTTTGTGTGTTGCCCGTGTGGGGGTTTTATATAATATCATCGGCCTATTTATGCATTTGAATGCCTTTATTTTTAAGTAGATGCCTATGCAGAGGTTTAAATAGATATTATAGACATTATTGAACATTATGTGTCTTTATTATGCTATAAATGCTTGATTTATTGGTTGATATGACATTAATGATGTCTTCCATGTATCTTTAATCCAGTGGTGCCAATCTAGAACCGAATCATGAAACGTTAACATATCAAGTTGATTTCTAGGCTTAATTATACATATATTCAATGGATCTAAATGTTTTATACTGATTGATTATGAGCATTACATCCTCATTGAATACATAAACATTCATAAGATATCGATACCATTGAGAAACACTAATTTTTGAAAGAAAATGAGACATTTTTAAAAGCACCTAGATTGAGGAATGTGTTAATCAGGAGGATTGAGTTATGAGACTGAGATTTGGTGGGAAGTTTGAGATAGTATATAGGTTGTGTACCTCCATGGGTCCTATTCTGGGGCATTGAGGCTTTATCGCTGCATACAAAAAGTCGTGCGGTGACTTTCAAGCTATTCACTTCATCGTTTCTTGTATTGCATTTGCATATGCATCTTATGTATTTATTTTATGTGCTATTTGACTTCTAATTCATTTCTATGTTCCTTTACGTATTTCCATTTCCTTTTGATTTACATACATATATATTAGAATTGTTAGTGGAGACGGTGTGAACTACCGTTTGTCAACTTTTCTGCTTGCAAACGACATACTTATAGTATTTTCGTTACTTGTATTAGTTTCTACTTTGCTCAGTTTGCCTATTATACCTACTAGGTATAAGTAGATCGTACTCACTCCTACTGTGCCCATTTGGTACAAATCCTAGTACGAGTGCGCCACGAGGTGGCTGATTTCGTGTTAATCTATATTGATGGCTTGAGGTAATGGCACATTCTAGGCTTTTAGAGTTGACCCCAGACCTTCTCATATATTTTTAATGTTTTTACTTGTTTTTGAGACAGACATTTGTAATTTTGATTTTTCGGATGTATCTACTAAATGCTCTAAGCTTAAGACACAAGATGTTGGGGATATTTTGTACTTTGTTTAGACTTCCACTAAATTTTTCTTATGTGTTGAACTGACTTCCTTATAGAAGTCTCGTCTTGTCTTATTTTATTATTGTTTCAAATTGTCCTTCCCTTGGGTGATTCACTTGTCTACTTAGGTTTAGGTTGAGGTAGGCGCCATCATGACCTAAACTTTTGGGTTGTGACAAGGAATTCATTTCTTACAATACTTATCCTATATGAAGTTTTCCCATAGAGATATTTGAGTTATAAACTTTAACAAAAGGTTAGGATACATAGCTTAAGAAAGACCAATCATGGATCTAAACACTAAACCCCTTCAATATTCGCTAAGACCACCCTTTTCCAAGATGCCCAATGTTTACTCTTACTTGTAAGCTTGTTCATCGTTTACATAAATTATATGAAGTTCTTTCAGCACACATGTCGGGGGAATAATAGCACATAAAACATGAATAGGAATTCTTTTTAAGAAACATGAAATTAACACTTTCTTACCCCTAAAAGAAAGCATGTTACCCATCCAAGCTTGAAGTTTGTCTTTCAATCTTCTAACGAGATTAGCATAATGATCCTTTCTTTTCCTAGCATAAGTGTCAAGACCCAATTCGCGAGTCATGATGGCACCTACATTAACCCATCAGAAAATAAGTCAAACTGTAACCTAGACAACAAATAATGGGCTATTTGGTGGAAGGTATAATTAAATACTGAATTAAGCATACAATGGAATTATAGGCAATAAATATAAATGCAATAGAGTATATACTAAAATAGAGAGAAAGAGGACAAAAGAATATCCCATGGCCTAGTAAGGTCGGTAGAGGAGACACTAAATTCAAAAGATCAGAGTACTAAATAGTATCCAACGTACGGATAGTCTCAATAACAAAACACTTCCCCAAAAGTAATAGAAGTAGAGAGAGTCAGCTCCAACTTTGAAAGCTCACTCTATCTCTAAATTCTGAGAGAAAGTTGGATAGGATATCAGTGAATAAAAGAATATCCTATGACCTAGTAAGGTTGGTACAAGAGCCATAAATCCAAAATATCAGAGTACTAAATAGTATCCAATATATATATAGTATCGATATCGAAAAACTAATCCAAAATTAATAAAGGAGAGAGAGCCAGCTCCAACTCTAAAAGTTCACCCTTTGAATCTTGAGAGCAACCTAGATAGGAGGTCAGTGATGGTGACTCATACTCGGATCTGCATCAGAAAAATATGCAAAAGTATATTATGATTACCAATACCATGGATACTATGTAGGCATCTTTTCCCGACTGAGCTAAGTCATAATAAAATCATAATAAGAAATGAGAATGAAACTAAAGTCAGGGATCAAAGGGTAAACATGAAATAATGCTCCGATAGACGAATGATAAGTAAAAATGATAAATAATTTAAAAAGAATACAAGTTAAATATAGCCAAGCTAGACTCCATAGGCCCAAAAGGCATACAGAAGAGAAGATAAACCCAATCGATCCCTAATAAGCCCTACGGACACGATAAGAAAAGAGTCACTAACAGTAATAAAAACAAAGTAAGCTACAACCAAAATCATATCTGAGAATTCCTTAGTACCATAACTTTCAAACTCAAACTGGAACTTTGGAATCATATGTGAATAGTAAATTCCAAATATGAACCTGAACTTTAGCATCATAAGTGAATAGTAAATTACCACACTCAAATCAGAACTTTAAAGTAAACACTAGATAATAAGCCTAGCAAGGGATAAAAATATATTTAAATTATCCTGAGGTTCAAAATTGTATAAAAATGATGAAAGAAGGCATCCTGGGACTACAAGGGGTTAACTAGGATATGTGACCTAAAAGAAGGTCGGTGGGGCCTGATACTAACCCAAAAGTCCATACTGAGAAAAATCACTCTCGAAAACTAGCATAAGGATTCAAAGTTCCATTATAAGGTGTTAAATAGGTTCAAACTAGTCCTAGGAAAAAAATTTTACTCAAAGAGAAGATGAATGGTCAATTCTACCTAAACAGCTCTATAATCAGACAAATAATTCAAGATATACTAAACATTCAAACAAGCCGCAAATCCCAACCCAAATCTAGTACATTACTATACTAATACCATAATAAAGCTCAATATATGAGGAAAGTAAGCCTAGACTACCTGGATGCCAATGAAAGCTCGATAAAGTCCACTAGATCAAAGTATTTTCCTTATGAGAAGTCTCCGCACAACGCCACACTATCAAAATAATACTCTATGTGTTAACATGAGAATAATAATACCCACATTGCATATAAACTCTCTAGTTCCAAAATTGATCTAAAACCCACATGAGAGGGTTGCTTGCATAGTTATAAATTTAAAATCATCAAAACGTCTCTCTAAGACCAAGGATCATTTACCCTAAAAGTGGGTGAAATCTAAGCACAAATGAACCTTAAATCAACCCACAAAGCATACTAGGGATTTGAATTTAAATTGGAATGTTAAATAAGAAATTAAAGGGAACTTATGAAATAAACGATGGGGAAATGACTACAACGAGGTCTCGAACTCACTCCTGACACCTAATGATCAATCTCCTCTTTCTCTAAGCTCCCTAGGGTTTTAGTGGAACTTGGAGTTCAAATAATTGAAGAAAAATTAGGTTCTATGAACTTAAAAGTTTCCATAGGTCCCTTCATCACGAACGCGGACCAAGACCCGCTTACATTGGGCAAATGCGGTTGGCCCATCATGATTGTGAAGGAGGAGGTTTGAACCAATTTGTAGAAGACACTTCAGGAATGCAAAGTCAAGACTGCAAACACAGTGGTCCACACCAGTTGGTCCACACAAGCTGGAGCTCCACCAACAATTCTCTAATCGAATCCTTTGGATTCGTACGAACTCCTATGAATAGAAACAAACTATGCTACCGTACCAACTTCAACATTTTACTTAATTATGCCATAAATATTTCCAACAAAGGCTTTTCAATGAAATATGGGTCCCTAACCTAAGGGTCATTCTAACCAAAATATATACAATAGCTCAAAATGAGTTTGTAAGCCTTGGAACCCGAACCAAGGGTCCCCCTAGCCTCAAATTAATGTTTTGGATCTAATGGAACTATAAGAATTGGCATACAATGTTATTTACCTATATTTTAGGCCTTATACCTAACTCAAAATAGCAAAAACCTCAAAATAGAATATTGGATCTAAAAAGTAAATGAACTACCCGGTAACCGAAATGTTAGCTCCAGAAAGTCATAAATGAGTTGAGAAATCTAGGAGAATGCTCTAAATGCCAAAATAGTGTGAAATACAAAAAATTACCTGGAGGGTCATTACAATATCCACTACTAAAAGGACTTTCGTCCACAAAAGTAAAGGGTCAAGATGTACCTGAAGGCTCAAACATGTGGGAATATTGGGCCCACATCTTACTCTCGATCTCCTAGGTAGTAAAAATAGTGGTTATAGTGGGCCGGCATCTTACTCTTAATCTCCCAGGTAGCCTTCTACACTGAACAATGTCTCCACTAAACCTTAACTACTATAATCTCTCTAGAGCACAACAACCTAACATCTCTGTCCAATATAGAAATTGGCTCCTCCATGAAGGTCAACCTCTTATTCAGCTAAATCAAGTCCCATCAAAGCACATGTGACTTATCAGGAATATAATTACAGAGAATAGGGATATGGAAATTTGGAGGAATAACTGAAAAACCTAAAGGCAAGGAAAACTCATAAGAAACATCTCCAACCGTCTATAAGTATCTCAAATTGTCTAATATACCTGGGGTTGAGCTTGCCCATCTTCCCAAAACCTCATGACACACTTCATGGGTGATACTCAAAGAAAAACCAGATCACGAACTCCAAACTTTAAGGCACAATGTCGACAATCAGCATAACTCTTCTGCCTACTATAAGCAATCTATACCCTATCCTAAATTACCTGAACCCTATCCAATGACTCGAGAAGTAAGTTGGTACCATAAGGAATAATATAAAAATTCAACCAACCTATCAAAGATAGACAATGCCTACCATATAATGTCTCAAATAGAGCTACCTCAAAATTCGAATGGTAGCTATTATTATGAACGTACTTTATTAAGGCCAAGTTTTTCTCCCACTGACTTTCAAAGTCTATAACATACTCACGGAGCATATCCTATAAATCTTGAATATTTAGCTACGACCGACCATCGATCTGGGGTCGAATATGGTGCTAAGGTCAACCTAAGCACCCAATTTCTCCTAAAATTCCTCCATAAGCTAATGGTGAACACTAACCCTCTATCTGAAATAATAGACATAGTCACTCCATGAAGGCAAACTATCTCGTGAATGTAGATATGCACGAACCCCTCTAAAATGAAATATATCTATATAGGGAGAAAATAGGAAGATTTGGGTAACTGATATACAATGACCCAAATGCGATCAAAACCACAAGAAGTGCCAGGTAAACCAATCACAAAGTCCATAGTTATCTGCTCCCACTTTCGTTCAAGTATAGGTAATCTCTAAATACATTCACCAGGTCTCAAATGCACGGCCTTTACCTACTAACAACATAGGTAATGAGCTACAAAATCGCCCATATCCATCTTTACACCGCTCCACAAGTAGTGTTACCTTAAATCTCTATACCTCTTAGTCATCCCAGGGTGAATGGAATATTGAGAGCTATGAACCTCTCACAAGATCAACTAAATTAGGTCTCCAACCCTTGAAATACAAATACAACCTTCAAATCTTAAAATACCCTTGAAATCTAAGGTAGCCTAACTGGACTCTCCTTTTTGCACCTGATCATGAAGGCTACAAAGTCTACTATCCTCAAATTAATGATCCTGAATCTACTCCATCGAGTTACATCTAATTTCAATACTAGAAAAAAACCTCCTAGGGTCTGAAATATCAAGTTGAACCATCAAGTTTGCTAAGTACTGAATATCCTAAGCCAATGGCCACTCTAAAACTAAAATAAAGGTCAAGCTACCTATAGTCACCACCTTCCAGTTCAAGGTGTTCTCTACCATATTTGCCTTGCCTGGATGGTATAAAATAGATATATCATAGTCCTTTAGAAACTCAATCCACCTATGTTGTATAAAACTAAGATCCCACTGATTTATAATTTACTAAAGACTACAATGGTAGATAAATATCACAACAAACAACATACAAGTACTACCTTAAATTCTTAAGCGTAAAAACTACTGTCACCAACTATAAATCATGGGTGGGGTAGTTGCACTTGGGAACCTTCAGTTGCCTTGATACATAGCAATAATTGGGGCCTACTACATAAAAACACAACCAAACCCAACATTAGAAGAATCATAATAAACTGTAATACCTTTACCCACAACTGGAAGAGAAAATAAGATTGGAAGTGAGAAAGTCCTTGAGCTTTTAAAAGCTTAATTCCCACTTATTAGACCACAGAAAAGAAATCTCTTTCTGAGTCAATCTATTTATTGGTGCTGTAATAGTAGAAAATCTCTTAACAAGCGACCTATAGTAGCCTACCAGTCTAATAAATTGCGAACCTCAATCAAAGATATAGGTCTATCCCAATTACAAAAGCCCTAACTTTTGCTAAATCCACCATAATCCCATCCTTAGACACAACTTCCCTAGGAATATAATAGAATCTAGTAAAAGCTCATATTTTGAGAATTTGGGAAAGAGCCTATGATCCCACAAAGTGTGGAGTACAGTCCTCAAATGTTGCTCGTGCTCCCCATACTCCTTGAGTAAACAAGGATATCATTAATGAAAAAAATTATGAAAGAGTTCAAATAAGGCCTGAAACACAATTTATCAAATCCATGAACATTGTTGGATCATTGGTCAACCCAAAAGACATTACCAAGAACTCATAATGTCCTTGGCGAGTAGAAGACTTTCTTAGGGATTTCCTCAGCCCAAATTCTCAATTGATTGTGACTAAATCTCAAGTCAATCTTAGAGAACATTATCTCTCCCTGAAGATGGTCAAACAAATCATCAATACGAGGAATAAGATACTTATTCTTTATAGTCACCTTGTTCAACTATTTTTAGTTGATACACATATGTATAAAACCATCTTTTTTCCTTATGAACAAGATAGGAGCCCCCTAAAGTGATACCCTTGTCCTAATAGAACCCTTATCTAGAAGATCTTAAAGTTGAGAATTAAATTTCTTAGACTTGGAAGGGACCATTCGATAAGATACTATAGAAATGGGTCAGACGCTTGACTCAAGATTAATAACAAACTTAATATCACACTCAAAGGGAATGCCAAGTTAGTTGATAGGGAAACATCAGAAAACTCTTGAATAATAGGGAAATAATTAAGTGGAGGACTATTAGCATTAACATCACAAATATAAATAAGATAAGTCTTACAATATACCGACACTAACATCCTAGCTCAAACATAGGAAATAATCCCCAGTGTTGTGATACTAACAGAACCCTACCACACAACTAAGGATATGTTAGGCATAGACAAGGTAACAATCATTGTCAATCAATCCAAGATTGCATGGTAGATAGATAAATAGTACATGGACAGAATCATATCAAAATCCACCATATATATCACAATAAGGTTAACCTGAGTACCTAATTCTAGAATAATCACAACACATAATCTATAAACCTAATCCACTGCTAAGAAAGAACCCATATGAGATAAATATAATGGTATAGATAAAGGCTCCCAAGATAATTCCAACCACAGTGCATAATAAATAGAAACATATGAATAAGTGAATCCAGAATCAAATAAAGCAACAGCTGGCTAATGGCATACTAAAATTATGCCTTTAATAACAGCATCCTAAGACTCTACCTTTAGCCTACCAAGCATAACTTACAACTATTCATGTCTACTTTCGGACTGGGCAGCTGACCAACCACTTATCCTACCTATCTAAGGACCTCCTCTATCACCCTAAGGTCTACTTTTATGACCTTGAGAACCATTCCTCACTAGTGATAACACTGATCCAATTGGCTGAACACTTTATGTAGCGTACTAAGTCATCCTTTATTAGGGACACTCTCTAGAGTAATGGCCAACAACCCGTACAATCATAACAAGCCCTGGGGGCTATTCCCTATCCATTAGATCTAGTAGATCCAAAATAACTATCTCAGTTAGAAGACCTAAAATATGTATCTCTTAAAATTGGCCACTTTCCTAGTTGTTATAGTCATTCTAACCAGACAAACCTTTATTCCTGATATGAAGTGCTACATATATGATCCTACTAGAATAATCATGGTGCTAATAAGACTTGTGAGAGAGTACCTACCTTAAGAACCTCTTTCTTTAAATTGTGTGTTGTTCTGGAACCCACTGAAAATACCTTATTGATTTGGCATCTTATCATTGGACTTTTAGGCCTCGCTGTGTATCTCCTCCAAAGTTTAGGCATTATTAGAAACCTTAATAAAGGACCTACAAGTGGAAACTTAACTCTGAGTAGATATGCAAAGAGGAATTCTTAACCCTCTAACAAAACATTGAATTCGCTCATACTCGATAGGTAAAATCATCATATCATGTTTTTCTAACTCATTAAATCTTGCCTCATACTTTACAACCATTATAGAACCCTGATCAAAGCTAGTAAACTGATCTCTGTGGTGTTGTCAAGGATTACGAGTCATATACATCTCCAAGAAAGCCTCAAAAAATTGAGTCTATGTTGTAGGGGGAGATCAAACTTTCCTAGAATCAACATAACCTCACCACCAATGTCTAGCTACAAAATCTAACTGAAAGGTAGTGTAGTCAAACCCACCCATCTTAACTAGGCCCTAATTATGGAGCTTGCGCTTGTAAGTAGTCAGGAACTCAAATGCATTCTCACTTGGAGCCCCTTAAAATCTAAGTGGAGTCAATTTTACCAAAATCTTCTGCTCCTTAATAGATATAGTTTTCAGAGCGGCTTCCAGCTGAGTAGGTACCGGCACTAAAGGAATCTCAACTTTAGGGTCACAACTATGTACTACACCCCTACATCTGTAGTAGTATGATATGTAGACTGAGCACTATCAGATAGTTCACTATAAACTAATCCGAATAACTAAACCAGGGCATCTCTAAGTAATAAAAACTAAACCTCGGTGAGGCCTGGGCTACCCCATGGACCACCGACGGATGGGGTGATAAAATCTCTAGCTCAGGAGAAATAACAGGATCTTGTTAAGGCTTTTTATCCTGACCCCTAGTTGAGACTACAGCTCTAGCTCAACCTCGACCCCTGGGTCGGCCATGGCCTCTAATAAGTGCCCTAGTCATAGACTTAGGATCCTCATTATTGGTTATCATAGCTCGCATCCTAAACTTCTACAAAAGAGTGAAACACTAAGAACTTTAGAAACCAACACAGACTAAATTCATAAAATGAATGGAGAAAGTGAGGTTCTCCTAGGAATACCCTATAGCCTCTTAAAAATAAGATACAAACATCAATGTTATGATCCATGAGACTCTACTATAAATTTGTTCTTGTACTAACAATACCAGTGAACCTAGGAACTTATTAAAATTTGTAAATACCCAATTTGATGAGTCATGATGGAACCTACTTTAATCCACAAGTTAGTAAGCCAAAATGTAGCTCGAAATAGTATGTAATGGACTAGTTAGTGGAAGGTATAATTAAATACTGATATCAAGCATATAATGGAATTATAGGCAATAAAATATAGATGCAATAGAGTATATACCAAAATAGAGAGAAAGAGAACAAATAAATATCCCATAACTTGGTAAGGTCGACATAAGAGCTATTAAATCCAAAAGAGTTAGAGTACTAAATAGTATCCAATATACAGATAGTCTCAGCAACTAAGGATTGACCCAAAAGAAATGGAGGGAGAGAGAGTTAGTTCCAATACTGAAAGCTCACCCTATCTCTGAATCTTAAGAGCAAGTTGGATAGGACATCAGTGATGGAGACTCATACTCGAATCTGCATAAAAAAAATGCAAAACTGTAGTATGAGTACCCAAACAATGGGTACTCAGTGGCATCTTCGCAACTGAGCTAAATCATAATAAAAGCGTAACAAGACACAAGAGTAAAACAAAGGCAGGAATAAAAGGGCAAACCTAAAATAATGCTCTAACCAACAAATGATAAGTATATAGGATAAATAATTTGAAAAAAAAGACAATCTAACTACGGCCTAACTGGATCCCCATAAGCCTAAAAGGCACACAAAAGATAGGATTAAGCCGATTGAACCCCCATGAGCCTAGTGGGTACAATCAAAGAAGATTCACTGACAATAAAAAACATAAAGTAAGTGACAACAAAAATCATATCTGAGAATCCTTTCATACCATAACTATTAAACTCGAGTCAAAACTTTAGAATCATAAGTGAATAATAAATATTAGAAATGAACTAGAACTTTAGCATCATAAATGCTAAATTGTCGAACTCAAACAAAAACTTTAAAGTAAATACGAAATAACATGCCTAGCTAAGGGATGAAAGATACTTAAATCATTATAGGGTTCAAAATTTAATAAATATGATAAAAGAAGATCTCCTAGGTCTAAAATGCATTAGCTATGATATTTGACCTAAAAAGGATCGTCGAGGCCCGTAACTAATCCCAAAAATCCATACAAAGGCAAATATATCCCTAAAACTAGACTAAGGCTTTAAAATTCTATTATAAGGTATTAAATAGGTTCAAACTAGTCCTATGACAACAATTTAACTCAAAGAGAAAAAGAATGGGTCAATTCTACCTAACACGGCTCCTTAATTGGCTAAATAATCAAAGATTCACTACGCATGTAACAAAGTCGTAAATCTCAACCCAAATCTAGCATATTACTATACTAATACCATAATAAAGATCAATCTACAAGGAAAGTAAGTGTAGCCTTGGTGAAATCTCAATAAAGACCACTAGATTGGAGCTTTTTCTTTCCAGGAAACCTCCTTACGGTGCTACACTATAATAATAATCTATGCATTAAAATACAAATAAAAATACACATATTACATGTAAGTTCTTCGGGTCCAAAAGTGAGCTAGAATCCCTATGTGGGTTGCACTTGCAGAATTATAAGTTTGAAATTATCAAAATATCCCTCTAAAATCGATGATTATCTACCCTTAAAATAATTGAAATTTGAGCACAAACCAACCTTAAAGCAGATCGTAAAATAATTTAGGGATTTGAATTTAAATCAGAATGTTAAATAAGAAATTAAAGGGAACTTATGAAATCAACGATGGGGAAATGACTATAATGAAGTTCCAACTCACTCCCAACAACCAATTATCAATATTTTCTTTCTCTAATCTTTCTAGGGTTTTAGTGAAAGTTAGAGTTTAAATAAATAAAGGAATAATGGGCTCATGGACTTAAATCTTGATAAGGTTCCCTTCATTATAAACATGGGGACCCCATCATGAACATGGACCAAGACCGATCTTACCCTTCACGAATATGGTAGGCCCGTCGTGATTAAAAAGGAGGAGGTCTAGTCTATTCTTGAGAAGAATCTTCATGAATACAAATGGCCGATAATCTTGGCCAATGCCTCAAAAATGCAAAGGCCATTTTTTGTTTGCACTCGCTGGAGTTTCTTTAATAGTTTTGGCCAAGTGCTAAATCTCCAATCGGACCCTCAAAATTCAGTCGAAATACCATGAAAGCAAACAAACTATACTACCTAATGAAATTTGACATTTCAGACTTAACGACGCCATTGAAATTTCTGTCAGAGATAGTTTTGATGAAATGTGGGTCCCAAACCTAAGGACCGTTCTAACAAAAATCCATCCTATGGCCCAAAATGAGTTCAGAAGCCTTAAGACCTAAACCAAGGGTCCCTCTAGGTTCAAATCGACATTTTAGATCTAATGAATGAAACTATCAGAATTGGAATAAGAGGTTGTTTACCTACCATCTAGGCTCAATTCCCAACTCTAAACAATGAAAACCTTAAACTAGAGAATTAACTCTAAAAATCAAATGAAATGTTCAATAATCAAACTGTCGGCTCGAACAAGTCATAAATGGTTTGGGGCAACAATGAAAAAATTCTAAAAACCAAACTGTGCAGAAATACAGAAAATAACTTATAGGGTCATTACAATGAGTAATGGAGAAATCTAAGTATTTAAAAAAAAATGATCCCTGGAAATACCTGTACATTTATTCACTAATGTTCTGATTCTATACATTTCTTCACTAATATTCTGATTCTATTAGTTACACTTTGATAAAGAAAAATGCATTTTTCTCTTTATTAATTTGTTGACCAGATTGAACTTCATATTCCTGTAATGTTGCTATTATTTTATTCAAAGAATATTTGTTAGTAGAAGTAAAAATCATGGTATCATCTGTATTTTCACATCATCAAATAGAACATTCAAAGACAGATAAAATCTCAAATGTAAAAATATATAATGTAGGAGAAAGGGGATCTTCTTGTTTTATTCCCTAGTTGAGTTAAAGAAACTCTATGATTGCCCATTAACAAATAATGAGTACCAATTGTTAGAAACCACTGGCTAAATTATATCAATAAAGTTATTTGAGAATCTCGTCTTTCTTAAACTTTCATTAGGAAAAATCATGAAATTCTGTCATAAGCTTTAGCTATATCAAGCTTAATGACCTTACTGACAGGCTTTCCCCTCTTTCTAATATTTGTAATAGTCTCCTGAGTCAGTAGAATATTTTCAGTAATGTTTCTTCCTTTTACAAAATCAAATTAGTTATTCAAAATTAATTTAGGAAGTAGAGACTCTAGTCTATCATGAATAATTCTGGAAATAATCTTATTACTGAAGTTACTCAAACTAATAAACGTTAAACCAAAGAAAGACTAAATATTTCTTTCTTTGGTAAGAGGACGAAATTTGTGTGAGTAATGAACTTAGGTAAAGAGTTACCTTGAAAGAAATCTTAGAGCATTGTTGGAATATCATTTCCAATAATATCTTGATAACTTTGGTGCAATCTCCTTGTTAAATCATCAGGACACTAGTATTGTCTCCATTTATTCTAAAATAACATTTTTTAACTCCTCTAATACTGGCATTTTGCATAATTTTGAGTTTTGATCTGCATTCATAGTAGTAGGAATGTGCCTTAGTAAACAAAAATTAGTAGTACCCCTTTCTTCTGTGAATTTTTTATGATAAAAAATCAATAGATTTAGCAGCTATATTCTCTTATTTTTCTAACTAGACCCCCTATGTATTTTGAATTCTTTTTAAATAAAGACTTTTTCTTATTCCCTTCACTATGCTATGAAATAATCTTTTATTTCTGTCTCCATTTTCAAATCAGTCATATCCTATTTTTTATTTTCAAAAGATTTCCTCAAAGGGAAGATATCTTTTAAATTCATCTTGTGTCCTTTGTAGAACGGCTCTATTTACTATATCCTCTTTGATTAGAATTATTTGAAAATATCTTCATATATATCCTTACTTTATTGGTTCAATGCAGTCTTAACTCTTTGGTATTCTCCTTAAATACATTGAAAGGGTTTCCATCACTATAAGTAACCCAATTCTATCTAATGACCTCCTTGAAATGCTCATGCTCGATCTATAATATGGCTTCGTGTGTCTGGAATTATATTCTTCATATGTAGGCAAAATAGGAGAATGATCACAACCAATTCTAGGTAGATGTTCCACCAGTGTGATTGAACCAATTTCTCATCTCTTGGTTGATGAGAATTTTGTTTAATCTCTCAAATATACAATCATTTCCAGATTTACCATTCCAATAGGGGAAGGGGCTAGCTTTGTAGTTCACTTCTGCTAATTCATAAGCTAAAATACAACATTCAAATTCTTCATGATTTGCATCTACTATAGGTAACCAATTTTTTTAAGCATTCATCACGCTATTAAAATCACCCTTACTAATGAAGGCACATTTATGTCCACCACTAACTGACATATATCATCCCAAAGATATACTGAATTTTTTGTTGCTTCAAATTTGGTGTCAATTATTGGTCGGTATTATTAACAACTATAGTATCAAAATCATGATTTGTAAATATCTGTATTTTCCCACTACAATTGGAAGTAGTAAGAGGCATTCTCAATCTTCTTCTCTGGTTGTTGATTTGTTTACTATCCTGAAAAAGTTCCAATAGAGCAATAAATGAAACTTACATAACATTTGAACCCTTTGGGAAGTTTGTTGTGACTTCATAGACCTTATGTTACAAATCAATGACTTCATCATTTATTATTAACATATTTTTTTCTCTTTGGTTGTATTATGAAAGGTTCAACACTTTAAAAATCACCTTGTTTCTTAACTTTTCTAGCAACCTTCATAATTCTTGAAAACAAATCAGCATCTTTAGCTATGTGAGCTAGAACATCTTCAACTTCATCTTTCTCCATGATAGCATATACTATCTATTCAGTTTATTCTATCTCCAAAACTATATTTTCTTCCACATTATGGAATATAATATCATGTAAAATTTTGTTAAGAAACTCTCTCTACAGGGTGATCTGTGTGTATAACAGTAGGTGTTAATACTACTTCCATACTTTCCTTGCAACTTCCCAGCTACTATTCTCCACCTATGTATCTGCATTTTCACAACCTTTACTCATTGGACTTTGTTGATTCTCCGCCATCTCTATCAAATTTTAAAATTCCTTGTTGTATCAATTTTTATATTGACTAATATCACTTTGTTGATTGTTTACCATGCTACTTTGATGATTAAGTACTTCAAAGGTACCCTTATGTATGCTGAGAGTTCTTTGTTGTTGTTATATAATTTTAAGCACTTGTTGCTTGCTGCTTTATCCTTTATTAATTTGTTAATTATGGTGATTAGGTACTTTGTAAGTACCTTATTGATGTTTAGAGGAATTTACCGAGATCAACACATGTAAGCACTGGTTGTTTGTTATTTTCTCCTTCGTTATTTTCACTATGTTGAGTAATCTTCTGAATTTTTTTGTAGATACAATTGACGAGAATAGATCTCCTATTTGCAAAAGCTGACCAAAGAATTTAGATACATATTTCTTAGTTAATATAGGCTACTCCATCTCATCCCATTTGTTTTTGAGATGTATTATTATTTAAACCATTGCATGTTTTATCTAATGTAATTAAGCTGTTGCCTTTCACTTGCATCACCTCCTACTCCTTCTCATCTTGCACAAGGACATCAAGTTTTTTTCTTGATTGTGATGGGTAATTGACTATCTTAGAATGCATGACCCTCACTATTTTCCATTGTCTCGAGTTCTCTACCACTTTTTCACTGGATAGAACTTTAGCTCTTTCTTTCTATAGTCATTGAATTGTAAGAATATGAGGATGAACATATTCCTAAACCCCTTTCCCATTGCTTATATCTTTCTGCTAATTCTTTTTTTTTTTTTGTGTTTTGATTGATTGTTGAATCTACAATCCCTCCTGTTAAGACCTTGCATTCAAATAGTACTTCACTATATAGTCATATTTTATAGCAATCATATTAAATATCACTTAGTAACCTCATTTTCTATATGCATTTACACTATCTTGGGAAAATCACCTTTTAAATCTACCAACACCTTTACACCCATACAACTAGATCTAGTCTTATTAACAATTGTTTGGTTTAGTTGAATGGGTTTATCCATTATAGATACTAGGAGAATAAATATTCTTTGATAAAATAAGGTTGGTAGAAAGTTAGAAAAGAAATCTAGGCCAAGCCATCGAGGTTTCTTCATTAACATTAAACCTATAGTGATAGATCATATTGCGCATCAATAACAAATAATCATTTTTGCAGGTGATACAGAAAGCTTCCTTTGAAACAAGATTTATAAAATCTTCCTACTGTATCGAATGAATTAGGATGTTTTTACTATAAAACAATTCAATTTAATGTCCGCTCTCTATGTCACATTGCTGAGGAATAATCCTCCTTAGTTCCTCGAAGTCCGTCCACTCATACGTAAATTTACCAACCACTTCAAATTGTAGATCATTAATATGATTTACTTTATCAACTTCTTCCTCCTCCCATTTGATTTGTGGAACACCTCCTACTATGGTAATTCTCTTTTCGAAGGCCTTCATGTGATGTTCCAATCGATTCAGAGAATTAGCAAACGAAATTCCTTTGGGCAAACTAGGGTTCATAATATTAGATGTATTGATAGAAGATGAAGATAAAGGTGGGAACTCTGAAAAGGATAACTAGAGAGCAACCATCAGAGATGGCTGGCCACCGGTTGGTTAGGACATAGGCTAGGGTTAAAAGGTCATTTTTAGGAGAGCTAGAGAGAAGAGAGAATTATTTTTTTAATTTAATTTCTTTTTCCTTAACGCCCATCCAAAAAATCATTAAAAAGAAGGTCAACTTTTGTTATTGGAAATTTTTGTACCAATAATTAACGTACATTTTTATATTTTAAATCATAATCCAATTAAATTATGTCTTGATGCAAGAACAAAAACTATAAAAACAAGAAAAATGACAGACTCCATTTTGCTGGCACAGAAAATGGCAGCTAGATGAAAAGATTAGTTTTCGCTTTTCTTAGGAGTGACTTAAACTTTATAATGTTTTTTTTCTTGTATTGTTATTCTTACAATATAGGCCTAAAATGATTAATTTTATTATTATATGTTAAATATTATTTCGATTATGTGGTATATAAAGGATTGGATGAATCAATTTTTCTATACACTAAAAACTATATCGGGTATGTGACATATATAAAAGACTCAAATAATTATTTGTCATTACTATTTGAATTGTATAGTACATATATGAACTTATGAATGATATGAGGATGTGCTACATATATACAAGACTAAAATAGCATCTTATATATGAAGAACTAAAATAATCAAACAACAATGACACATAGATTACAAGATTCTAATTACAAATAATCTTCGACAAATAATTATTTGTAATTACAATCTTTTATATTAATAATAAATAGATTAAAAGTTTGATTCAAAATATCAAAATAAGGGGGGGAAATATAATATCAAAAACCACAAAGGAAACCAATATTACAAGACCAAACCTGAGGTAATATAGATCACTTTTGAATAATAATTTTCTAACCTGCATGTCCAAAACAAGTTATTAACATTAATAAACAGTAAAACCTTCCATGCCTTTTCCAATCGAGAAACTAACAAATATATATAGATATTAATTTTTGTTATGCACAAAAATAGCTAAAGGAGTCCTAGAAATCCAAAATAGATGATGAAAGAAGAAGAAGAGATATATGAATAGAATAGATGATGCACTCAACAAAAAATTAATCGATTCCAACTAATTTTGTAACTAACAGATGGAATTTAACTGTTTTTGTGAACTTTTCATTATGCAACTAAATTCTAATTGACTAATAACAACTTGCAACTTGCATCAATACCCTTCCCATAAGAGCAGACTTGTCCTTAAGGCTGGAATGAGGGAAACCTATGTTGGACATCAGTGAGGAATTCCCAAGTGGCCTGGTCAGCATCAATATCAGTCCATTTGATAAGCTCCTGAGCAATAGCCTTATTACCTTGATTCACCATTCTTCTTTCCAGCACAGCTTCAGGTAATGGACAATAAGGGCTGGAGAGATGAAACACAAGTGGATGATTAATGAATGAAGGAACCTCATGACACCTTCTTAACTGAGACATATGAAAGGTATGATGAATTAAGGCATCAGCTGGAAATAACAACTTGTAGGCTACCACCCCTACCTTAGCAGCAATAGGGTAAGGGCCATAATATTTAGCATCTAGCTTATTGTAAGGCCTCACAACAATAGAAATCTTTCTAGAGGGTTGTAGTTTCAAGTTGAACCAATCTCCAACCTCAAATCTTCTCTCAGACCTATGCTTATTGGCTAAAGATTTCTACTCCAAATTTTGTGGAATTCTACTCTAGAGCATCTAGTAAAAAATTACTAGAGTGATGATTGTCTTTGGAACTATATTCATGCTAAACCTCCACAGAAAAAGCTCTATCACCTGTAGATTCTGCTCTTTCTACGTCCTTGTCTTTTGCTTGAATGCCCAACCGATTCATAACCTCATTAATCTCACCTAATTCCTTATCAGCCTAGAAATTACACTTATTCATGGTGGTCATTCCTTCCACGAGTTTCTGTAACTACTCTTTAATCTGAAGCAATTTCTCATCCATTTCTCTAGAAGCTTGCTCTTGATTCTTGTTTTGAGTAACTGGCATGCTGAGGAATGTCTTGCTCTGATACCAAATAATGCACTTAACATAAAATTAATTGATTCTAGCAATTGAACTCGAGGAATAGAGTAGCTATTCAGGGTTCTAATCCGAGAAGATAGCCAAGATAGAGAAAATTAGGAGAAGAAGAAGTGAAATGTTATTATCATGAATGAATATATTGTATTACAAGTTGGTATTTATAGTGGTTGTATCTATTCTTAGCTAACTACCAACTAATTCTGTAACTAATAGATGGACTTTAACTATTTTTGTGAACTTTCCATTGTGCAACTGAATTCTAACTAACTAATAACAACTTGCAACTTGCATCAGATGATGATGTGTTTGCGGCATGCTATATATAATACTTCCTTACTTCATGCAATCTCTAGCAAAGTACAAGTTGGCATTTTTGGCAGATCAATGGTTGGTAAAATAAGTATTGTTACTCTCTTGAGAGTTAATATTTCAAAAGGTCATTGAACTATTAAAAATTATCTTGCAAAGTCATTAAACTTTGTTTTATATCAAAAGTATCACTTAACTTAAGGCGGCCTGTTTGAAAAGTCATTCTCCGAATTGAATTTGATGTGATTGAGTGTAATTACACAGTTTTGACAGATTTGGTTTGGTCAAGTAATGACTTGGTCAGCAGTTAATTGGATGTAATTGGCAAGTGCTAATTACACTCTCCAATTCACTGAGGGAGCTATGAATTGCTAGTAATTACATGATGTAATCACAAATGGGTTACTCTTCCATTTCTTTCTTTTATTTCTATGTTTATTCTTTTCATTTTAATTTATTTTTTATTTTTGTTATTTTAAGTTCTTTTTATTTTTATTATTCTAATATATTTAAAAATATCTTTTTATTTTATATTATTTATATTTCATTTTCTTTTCATTTTTCAACCTTTACTTTTTGTGATTCCAAGCAATAGTTCGTATTATCTACTTTTTTATTTATGTTTATTTTTCTCATTTATTGTATTTTTATTAGTATGCCAGTTTACCAATTAAAGTAGAATTTATTGTTGTATAAGGTTAAAAACTTATATTTTTCTTTTCTTTGAAATCACATTTATGTACGTCATATTGAAATTTAACATAAGAATATTATGTCAATTTTTTCAATTCTGAATTTTTGAACTTACGTTATATTTTTAGTTCCAATTTACTTGTTTGCTAGTATTGACTTGATACTCCCTCCATTTCATTTTACTCGTACTAAATTTTCTAATTTGATTTCTCATTTTACTTGTTATTTTTCCTTAATCCAGACAAGACAATTTTTTTCTTCCTTTTTTACCCTGAGTAGTAATTATTTTTTTTTCAAATTAAAATGTAAACATCATTTACTAGGGATACTATAGTAAAGTAGCCATGTTATTAATTATTTTTCTTAATCAATGTGCAACGTCAAATTGGGACCAGCAAAATGAGACGGAGGGAGTATTTCGCATTGCAAGTCATTCATTTTTTTAGTTAAAACTGATAGATTATCTTTTTGTCAAATGATTTAATAATTCTATGTCATTATATTTATAATATTAGCTTTTTGTCAAATATACATTTCATGATATCTTTAAAATCATGTACTTAGTGTTTATGACTAATATAATTAAAATACTAATTTGAATAATATAAATCAATTATTTTTTATAATATTAGTTAAGAACATATGTTTATTAATTTATATATTTTCAAAAGACACACTCTGTCTCTCTCTCATATATATATATATATATATATATAATTTAATTTAATATCATTTATAAAGGTCATTATTTTTCTAATATAAATTTCTAGTTTTGGGTAATTAACTTTATTTTAAAAATCTAATATAACCATGTAATTACACTAGTATAACTAAAAAAAATACACTTGTATTTATATTATGGCAAATAAATAGGTCATTGTTATTGCTAAGTTGTGTAATTACTAGATTGGTAATTGCTATCCTAATAATTACAGAAATTTCAATTACCAAGGTAACTTTTAAACAGACCCTTGAAATTTTTATTTTCTAAATTCACTATATTACATTTATCATTTAAAATAAAATGACATGACAAAATAAATTAATTATTTATGCCATGTAAATATGGATCCCACATTAAAAAAAAATCATTCCTTTTCATTTCTATTTCCCAAGCTTTCTCAGTATTATTTCTTCTTCTTTTTTCACTCGATATCGATTCTCGTATTAAAAGTTCGATTATATTTGAATTAACAATATTCACATAACATAGAGCTTATTTATTACACCAATATTTTTAATAAGAAATTTCAACCTCTAACCAAGAAATTAACCATCAGAACCCTATCCATGTTGATGTCATCTCTTTGTTCAATTTCATAAGTTTTAATTTGTTTGCTTATAAAATCTCCTGATGGAAATCGTAGCTATTTCTTTGATTTTGTTTCCTTGATTTTAGTTATGTCTATGCTCTAACACAAGGAAAAATAGCTACAAATTTTACCGATTATTTTTACCAATCTCCATTTATTTTTATTTATCACATTTTGATTGGGTACATTAAAAAAATAAAAATTGATATGATATTTTACCTCACTATCCTTAATAATTGATTTTTAGTATTAATGTTGAAAAATTATTTGAAGAATAAGTAATTAATATTAAGGGTTATTTGAGTGAAAAAACTTGTCATAAAAATCCATTTTAAAAATAAATAACAAATAAAAATAAGGGTAAAGAGTAATTTATTGATAATAATTTCACTATAATTTAAGAAGAGGCGGAAAATAGAGTTTTAGATTTTTACGTACAAATAATGACTCTGATACCAATTGTAGGGGGTGAAGGGATAACTTGTGTGTTAACTTGTGTGGTACAATAGATCTATTATAAATACAATGGATCTATTTTTATTTGTGCGTGGATATTTCTTAACTTCTCTAAATATTTTTATTTTTATTTTTATTTTGAGTTTATTTATGTTAGTTTTATCGATATTCATATCTTGGGGGGGCGATTATATGGTAATTGGTTAAATGCTTTACTATAGTATTCTTTATTTTTTCCTTAGTTTTTGTAATTCTTCTATATTATTTTGAAGGTATTCTAAATATTCTATATCTTTTGTTTCAAAATATTCAATTAGATTATCTTTCATAAGTTTTTATAACAATATTATTTCTTCCATATTTTCTCTCCAATATTTTAAATATTCATAGTTTATCATTTTATCCTGTAGAAATTGTAGATTTATGAATTTCTGTATAATAATTTATCCTAATTGTACTATAATGTATATCTAATTCTAGATTTTCGATGCTATTTAGTATCTTGTGTTGTTCTTCTTGTAGCGAGTTTTTTAAATTATATAAACTAGCATATGTACTTTTTCCTAAATTTTCTAGGGTTTGTTCTGTCTATATTACTTTTTCTTTTAGATTCTCCATTATTTTTCTAATTTGGTTTCTATAATTAATTTCTTCATTTAGATTATCTTGATTTTCTCTAGTTTTTCTAATATATTCTAACATTTCTTAATCTGAATAATATCCATCTGGTTAATTATTCAGGTATAACTGTTCTATCCAATTTATAGTTTCAATTTCATAGTCTAATACTTTTTCTAATATTATTCTCTTAATATCTATAATTTCTATATCTCTAAGTATATATAAGATTAATAGTTTAGGATTATCTATCATTTAAAATTGGTTAAATACTTTATTATAATATTTTTTAGTTGTTTGTTTTAATCTCATTAATTCTTCTATATTTTCATTAAGAAATTGTATGTAATTTATATCTATTTTCCAAGATTCTAAATATACATAATTTATCATAGTTAGTATGTGGGTTTGGTATGTAAGTATTTATAAGAGTAGTTCGGTAGGTGTGGTATATAATTAATTCTAGTCATAAAATATCTATCAAATATTTTTTCCAATATGATTTTTCTTATATCTACTATTTCTATATCCTTAAGTACATATAAAATGAGAATTTTAAATTTATCTACCATTTCGTCAGATAAATAATTATTCATTTTTCATAAAATTGCTATTTTCAAAATATTCGCTTCAATCATGCACATAACAAAATATGATCACATTAGATTGCTATATACTAGATTATTCTTAAATAACATATTCTTCGGTTACTATTAGCATGGTAATGTGGATACTTTTTCCTTAAACGGCGCCTCTACTCTGGTTACTCCCCTATCACGGCTTTCTTGTCTCACCAGTTTCACCTTTAGGATGGCATAGTTCTTAGGGATTTTTCTCCTTTTCCACTTTTCTAATAAACTTCTTAAAATGCTATTTTTTGAATAATTCTACTATAAAGCACCTAACATGAACTTATTTTATCATACATGATTGTTAGGAATTTATGAATTTAACTATTCATAATAGTAAATGAATATACCTGTTCTGGTAGTTTTGATAATTCTGAGCTTTGTTCCTCCATAGATTTTTCCATTGAAATATACCTATTTTTTAAATAATCAAATTAATTGTTGTAGACAAGAGAGAGTTTTTTGCTTCAACGTATCAAGGTATGCCTTCATTTGAGCAAGTGCTAGTTTATTTATATTCTTAGAAATGAAAACGCGTATACTATTTTTCTTTACATCTATTAGCTACTTTACAAAAGTAAAGAAAAATGTCTCTGCAAAGTTCTAAAGCTAATTTTTACATATGTCTAATCTAATAATGGCACTACTTGCCAAAAAAGACTAATAAATGATAAGAAAAGTCAAAAAGCCTAAGGCTACTTACATAATAATTTACGTAAATCTATCTAACCATTTTAAATCTTTCATATGTCTTTTTCACCTTTAATATCTTGAATTAATTTTTTTGTCTTCTTTCTTTATCCGTAGTTATCTTTTTTTGATTGCTCTGTATCTCCATTATTGCTTCATATCTTGCATCTTCCAGCTGTCGCTTTTATCTTCTTCTATTCCAGTTGAACTTCTGGGATAATATTATCTTCTCCATTACATTTTGAACATTGATGGTCTGGATATTTATGCCCAATTAACTTGCAATATCTGGTTAATAATTCTTCTGAAATAAATTTTTCTCTAATAGCTCTGGCGATAGTTTTTTTCTCTGGATTGAGTAACGTCAAGATCCATTGCCTAACGTCTTCCATATTTGCTTCTCGTAGTTCCTTTGAATTTGAGTATACTATTACATTACCTCTTGAATAGTAACTCCATATGGGATTTCTGTTGCGATAAATGTTTGCTAACTCTTGAAGAATTATGGATAGTTCGATAATTCTCTTATTTGCATAAAAATTTGGTATCTCAATTCTAGGTATTTCTGGTTGTGGAATAATGTCTTTCGGTATAATCATATCTTGGGTCATTCCTATTTTTATAACTTGTATAGGTGATTTAACTTCATCATATAATATCTCTGCTGGTGCCGTGTAAAATTTTATAAAAAATAGGTTACCTTTGGTTATGCTTTTAAAAATGTTAAAAGAATCATATATTTCTAGTGTATTGGATATTTTATTTCCGTCTTGGGTATATTTGGTGCTAAGTAGTCCATATTCGTAATAGGTTTTAACTAGATTTGGATTGATTTTGGGTAAAGCAATTAGCTTATTATATCTGGTTAGCTTCTGGTTATGTACTTTGTATGTGGTTCTTGGATGTTTATAGCTCTGGGTTAGTATTTAAGAAGGTTTGTATTTTGTAAATATTTTCTATGTATGTTTGGATTGTATAGTTGTAGATCTTTTTATCTTGGTTTAAACTGTCTCGGTATGTGGTAATTTGTAGGGGTATGAACATAGGATCTTTTGGTGTATTTGGAATATATGGCTTATCAAATAGCTTGTAATATGTAATATGTGTTACATAGATGAATATACTTTATAATAATATTCTTTAAATACGTAAGTATAATATCTAATTATCAATATATAATATGTGTTACATAGATGAATATACTTGCGCATTTAAAGAATATTATTATAAAGCAACATATAATACAAAAGAACGTAAAGAAATAAGAAAATTATATTTTAATAAATTACCTGAGCCATTTAGTTCAAGTGTTGATCCACATATACGTCTATGTGCTACATTGTCTTATAATGTAGGTTCAGGTACTCAGTCCCAGCCTCGTCAGTGATTTTTGAGTACCTTTGTCTACATCTCCACAGTGGTGAGTCCTCATGGTTCGAGCACCTATCTTAAGATATTTTATTATTCAAGTGTTTATGTTATTTCTTTTAGTTCTGTTTGAGTCAGTTGGGGACCTGTCCCAACGGCTCTCGAGTTCATGGAGTAGTAGAGGCTTTGTCAGACTAGTTATCAAATGGTGGTTGTGTTGAGATTTCCAGTATTGTGGTAGTTTGGACCAAGTATTATCTTTGTATTTCCTTTTATTTGATATGACAGTACCAGAGTTTTGTATATTCATTCTAGAATGGGTTATTATGAGAAGTGATAGGCTCAAAGGGTTAGTTTGGGGCTACTTGTAGTCCTAAGCACCGTGTGACATCCCAGGAGGTGATTTTGAGTTGTTATAATTAGGTGGAATAAAATTAGAAGCAACTTGATGTCTGGGTTTGGTACAAGAACAGAGCTCATTCCCTATAGGTCATAGCTAGTGGATGCACTCATAAAACCCTTAGCAAGTATGTACAAGGTGCAGGTGAATGTGACTGTTCCATGAGTGACTTGGGGATTATATGTTTTATTGTTATCTTGGTTCCTTGAGTGAACCAGCTTAAATTTTGGAATGTTATATTGGTTCTTGAAGTGGATCGAACGTATTTGATAATTGTTAAAGGTGGTTTCTTGTATAAATCCGATAGAACAATAATAGTTATTGAGTCATATTGGATCCTTGAATGGTCCAGGCTAATGGTATAAAGAAAGAGGGTATATTCTTGTTATTATACTTATGATGTGAATTGAGGTGGAATTAGTGTTAAGGACATGTATTATTAACTTGGTTATGATTTGAGTCATATATTATTGACTTACTTATGATTTGATTCATATATCGTTGACTTGGTTATAGTTTGAGTCTTGTATTTTTGACTGAGTTATGGTTTGAGTCTTGTATTGTTGACTTGGTTATAATTAGAGTCCTGCATTACTGTCTTGGAGTCTGTCAGTGTATTTGACCTAACTTGACTTGTACTTTTTTTTGACTCACATTTACTTGTTTAATAAAGTTCTTGAATAAAGTTAAGCGTTATGGGCCGAATAGAGGTTTTGAAGTAGTGAACATGTGTTGGGTTGTTGTACTCAGTTATAGTTTTGTAGTCAGATATCTCAACTTATGTTCTTCAAATGACCCTATCAACACACTATTATTTTCTTATGTGTTGATACTATACCTCCTCTTACTTTTGTTGAATGTAGAGCATCTTCTAGCTGCTACTACAAGACCTAAGTTGTGATTCCAATGGTTGATTCACTTTCAAGAGTGTGCTACATCTTTCGGGCTACTATGGATTCTTCTGTTGATTTTTTCAAGTCCTTTGTTTTGAGATTGTACACATTCTTAGCTTTTGGGGTTACATTCCCTTGTTGACATTCTTTAGTAGTTTTGGTATAAACGACTTTTGGGTTCTAGGAATTTCTGTAAGTGTAATATTTTTCGCATTATTTATCATGCTTATGTTTATTTTGACTTGGATATTATTTTGTGATGATGAAATTTGATTAGTTGTTTTAATTTTTGCTAAATATGGTAAATGTTAGGGTTAGTTGATTCTTCCATCGAAGGGTTAGTGTGGGTGCCACTCATGATGTGTTTGGGTCATGACAAGGTAATAAATCCTGCATTGTAATATGATAGGTAGTTAGGAGTAAGATATCCATATATAAAAATTATGAAAAATAATGGAGAAAAATATTATTGAATTGTGTATCTAGATAATCACATTGAGACCCTATTTAGAGACACTACATTACAATTCTTTTCCAAGTAGGATTTTAGATACTATTTCTATTCCTACTCATATTCTAACACTCCCCCTCAAGATGATGAATACAATTCATATATACCTAACTTGTTACAAATGTAATTAGTACGAGGACTGGTGAGGGGATTGATGAAGATATTTTCAAGTTGATCACTTAACTTCACAAATTTTGTAACAATATCTCCTGAGAATATCTCCTCTGATAAAGTGACAATCAATCTATATATGCTTAGTCCTCTCATGAAACACTGGATTTCATGTGATATGAAGGTCTAGTTAATTATCAAACACAAGTTTTATCTTGGAGGTTTCTCCAACTTTTAGTTCTCTTAACAGCTATTTGATCCAAACTAGCGCATAAGTTGCTACAACCATTGTTCGATATTCTACTTTCTCATTAGATTGATCAACCATACCCTATTTTGTTATTTACTAGGACACCAAATTACCTCCTACTAAAACATAATATCCAGATGTAGAACATCAATCAGAGAGTGATCTTGCCTAAACAACATTTGTATATCTAATAATATGCTTATGTCCTCGATCATCGAAGAGTAGTTCTTTAACTAGAACTAACTTTATATATTGCAGAATATGAACAACTGCATCCCAATAACTATCACGGAGAGAAGTCATAAGCTAACTTACAATACCCATAGGAAAAGATATGTCAGGTCTAGTCACTATGAGATAATCAACTTTCCAACTAACTATCTATACCTTTCGGATCACTGAGTGGCTCTCCTTGTCCTAAAAGAAGTTTAGCATTTGGATATATAGGAGTGTCAATGGGTCTACATCCCATTATTCCTGTCTCTTCAAGAATGTCCAAGGCATACTAGTATTGAGAAATGACAATACCTGATCTGGACTAAGCGAGCTCAATACCTAGAAAATATTTTAATTTGTCAAGGTTTTTAGTCTAGAAATAATGAAAGAGATATTGCTTTAAGGTAGTGATACCATCTTGATCATTTTTGTTGATAACAATATCATCAACATAAACCAATAAAAATATAAATGTATTTATTTTAGAAGGTTGATAAAACAGTAAGTGATCATCTCCATTGCGAATCATGCCAAACTCTTATATTACTGTGCTAAACATTCCAGACCCGTTTTGAGGTGACTATTTCAGACCATAGAGTGACCTGCACAATCGACATACAAGGCTTCTAGACTCTCTCTGAGCAACAAAACCACGTGGTTGATCTGTAAAGACTTCTTCCTTAAGATCGCTATGCAGAAAATAATTCTTAACGTCCAACTAATAAAGAAGCCAATGACAAACGATAAGAATAGATATGAAAAGATAAACAGATGATATTTTATCCACGGGATAGAAAGTGACACTATAATAAAGTCCAAATATTTGCATATATACTTTAGCAACAGAGAGAGCTTATGCCAATCAACCTGACCTTCTAGACAAACATTGACTATATAAACCCAATGACAACTAACAGTAGATTTACTTGCAGGAAGGAAAACAAGCTCTTAAGTACCACTCGTATGTAAATGAGATATCTTATCTATCATAGCCTGCATCTATCTTGAATGAGAAAGTACTTCACTTGGTATCTTAGGAATGGAAACACAGACAAATATAATACAAAATCATAATAGGGTAATGATAAACAATGATAACTCAAGAAAATATAATATGCGTAAGCATTACGAGTGGAACGTATACCTTTTTGAAGTGCCACTAATTGGATAAAAGGAGGCAAGTTCATAGCAGGAGCAATATCTAGCGCATGACATGAATTATCTAGAAAATATTAGATGTGGATGGCGATGATAAGTTAAAAGTGATGGAACTACAGATTGAGATATAGAAGTAACCATCAATTCCTTAAAGGTTGGTGCGGGTAAGACTGGAGACACGAGTTAGACCTCAAAGATATCAGGATGATTGAAACATGTACAGTAAGGTTGATATTTAAAAAATGTAACATCGGCAAACATAAAGTAGCTACGATGATATAGTGAATAACAATGATACCCATTTTAAACTCGGGAGTAACCAAGAAAGACACATTTGATAAAACGAAGGGCTAATTTATCTTTTTGGGGCTAATTTATGAACAAAGTATGTGCTCCCAAATACACGGGGGGGATAGAGTGGAGATGTGATTATAGAAATAGTATAGAATGGGAAACCTAATTCTGAATAGAATATTATGGAATTCTATTAATTAGATAGCAATATGTAAAAACTGCATCACCTCAAAAATTCAACAGATCATGGAATTTAATGAGAAAAGTGTGAGTCGTCTCAAAAAGATGCCAATTCTTTATTTTATCTATACCGTTCTACTGAGGGGTGTATGGAAAAGGTGCCTGGTGAATAATTCCTTGATGGATCATAAACTCCTAAAACTAGGAGGATAACTACTCTAAGGTATTATCACTACGAAAAGTACTAATAGAAACACCAAATTGATTTTGTATTTTAGCATAAAAAATTTGAATATAGAAAATAACTCATAACAATCTTTCATTAAGAAAACACAAGTACATCTTGAAAAATCATCTATGAAACTAATAAAATAACAAAAAAACTAAGGGTGAACTAACTCTACTAGGACCCCAAATATCAAAATGAACTAATGAGAAAATAAATTCTAAACAACTCTAAATACTAAGTGAAAAATTATCACGGGTATGTTCCCTGAGTTAACACCACTCATGATCTAATATGAATAAACTAGACAAACTAGTCATCAGTTTTTATAGCTTTGATAGACTCAGATATCCCAAACATTTATGAATTAGTTTTAGAGCTTCTATGATGGAGCATGTTATGAAGGAACTTGAAGAGGTAAGATATTAAAGGCCTTGTGATTCATGTCTTGTGTCGATTGTTTGTCCCATACCGCGGTCCTGCATTAGAAAAGAATCATCAATAATAGTTACACTACAATGAAGGCACGTGTTAAATGAATAATAGATGCAAGATTGAAAAGTACAACCAAGGACATAAAAAATGGTGTCTAAAGTGACAAAAAATAGGAGTTTGGCTTGTCCCACTTCTTTTATTTGTTTTGGATCCCATAGGCTAAAGTAATAACAAAAAGAAATTGTGAGTGAACAATATCAGCCAAAAGTGATTTGTTACTAGAAATAATAAGAAAAACTTGAGTCCATGATACATGATTTAAGCATACTAGACTATGAAACACTAAAAAAAAAATTACTAGAAGCATCAGGCGGAGCAACTGAGGCTACTTTTGGAGATGTTTGCTTACTTGCTTGATACTGAAGGAACTCATAATATTTTGTCTGAGCAATATAAGAATTATTGAATGGTTGATTGGAATATGGAGATGTATTATTACTTGCTCGATTTTGAAGGAACTCATTACATTCCTATACAATAATAGGATCATAACTAGGTAGTGGACCATACAATATATGACATATATCTATGTGTATCCAATTTTATGACAATAACTACACTTAGTTAGAGATTTTCTAAAATGACTTTTTTCTTGTTGATTCTCCATAGGTTGATATATTTATTATTCTATAGTCTGAGATGCAGAATAGAGGAGTCAATAATGGGTGATAAAATTACTTTATGACTGGAAGGTGTAGGAAGACGAAGTAGATAAGAGGATAACTCGTCAATTATAGGAAACATAGGACTAGCTTAAATTTGATGACATAATGAATCATGGTCAATATAAAGTACAACAAGTGTAATAAGTAAAAACAATATCTGTCTATGTGCTTCTTGTTTTTCAACATTCGCAATGACGAGCATTAATGATTTATATTCGTCCATGAGTGCTTGTACCTGTCCCAAGTAAGTATACATATTGGATTCTTGTTTATTCAAGTTGGTCATTCGAGATATCACATTATAAAATTGAGATATGTCATTAGTGTATAAAACGTGAGGCTTTTCCCAAACTAAATAGCAGCCTGGAATGGGCGACACAAGGGTATCAACTTGGAATTAATAGATCGCCATAAGAGACTACATAATTGAACTTCAAACTTCTCCCATTTTTCTTTGTCTTTCACTTCTTACTCACTAGATTTTTCCTTTTCATCTTTAACACTATCCTTGATCTTTGGACAACTTGACCTTTGCACTATAACTCAATCGAGGAAACTCAGGCTAAATAATTTGAACTTCTGATTAATGATTCAAAAGTGATCATAGGACCTGAACTTCCACTTCCAATATTTTTTTAGCCAAACATATCATATCCAAAAGATATCTTGTGAATTTTGACTTGAAAATAACAAGAAATAAAATCTGGATGTTTGATATTGCAGAAAACTCATTGGAGAAAATATGAAGTCATCAGATTTAGGGTAAAACTTATCAGAATATCAAAAAAGAATTCCTAATAGAAAAGGAACAATTCAAAATGTCGATCAGAGGGTATCTGATGTGCTATAGAAATATAGTACTTTCAATGCATAAAACAAAAAAAGGCAAGTTTTTGAGGCCTTTTTGTTAGAGATGATCCGTTTTAGGTATGTTTTGCAGGAAATCATTATTTGAATGATAAGTTCATAGAAATGGTGAAAAAAGGTATTCTTGGCCACTTTTCGAGCGATTATGGATGATTGGGATGTTTTTTAGTTTGATCATGGTCAATGCATGTTCGAGATTTGAAGTAGAGCTAAAAAACTTACTCCTGGCACCAACTAAGTCAACCTACAAACCATATGTTGACCAATGGACCACAGATAGACAAAGCGGGTACCATAAAGTCCAAAATATCGAGATTCAACTTGCAGGAAAAATCTCATCTGGTACTTGCGGTTGGTACCTACGCCCAGGGCAGAGTGCAGGCATGATTTCTCCTATTCCGTTCAAGCTTAGTTTTTTGGGTTTTCTCTTGTACTATAATACACTTTATGTACTTTTTAGTAGAGGTTCACCACTTTTAACACTTAGAAACATAATTTAATTTTAAGATCCATCTTTGATCTTGGGATTTCATTGTATTTGCTTTGCTTAATTATTCAATTTATAGTTGTGGATTTCTTTTATCTTATCATTGTGATTTCATCTTTGGTTTCCAATATGAATGTTATTGATCTCTTCACAATCATGAGTGACTTAAATCCATAGCTAGGATTGTGAAACCTTGGCAGATTGATGAAATAAGGGAAGTGTGATTATTGATGGAAAACCTATACCCATGGCATGTATTGCTTTATCATTGATATGATTGATTTCTTGATGGGTGCACACATTATGATCCCACCTAGATATTACTACTTGCTCTAATAAAGGAGTAGTAACTAGGAAAATATAAAGACAATAGTAATTTAGCGTGCTAATATTCGATTCATTATAGCACAATGATATATATAAATAATTATTGTCCTTCATATAATAACTTGAGACTCAAAAGGTGATAGTTAACTGGGACCAGGGTAAGGCTTATGAATATGGCATCTTGAGACTCAATAGGTAAAGGATGAAATCCTCTTACTCGTCCAAATGACTGTAGGAGGTACATAACTTATTAGTTTTCCATACCACGTATTGGGTTGGTTCGACAATGCATAAGAAACCTACAGAGTTGAGTATCCAGGGGACACACAATCTTAGTGTTCACTTACAACTAATTTTCAACCAAGTTAATATTGTTCTATGTTCGAGACTACTACAAACAAATCCCCCCATTTACTTTTCTATTTTGCCCATAGACTGTAACTACTGAGATCTGTCAAACCATATGTTCCTTTGGAATTCAACCCCAACCTTTGTTAGGTTACTATATCTTGATAGTGACCGTATCATCACCTAAAAAGAGTTGTTGCCTAGACGTCATCAAAGAAATTAGCGTCGTTGTTAGGTAACGCAGTATTGATTTATAGATTGAGGTTATTGTAGTTTTTTATTTTTTAGTTTTTTTTTGTTCTTAGCTGGGCATACGCCGGTGTATGCATAGCATACAGATTAAAGGCAATCCCCTACTCTTAGTCAATTTGTATCTAGAGAGGATCCTACAAACACTTGGTAGGACATCTGAGGAGAAAAGAGGTGATAATCCAAAAGGGGTTTGTGATATTGTGCCTCCTATAGATGGGGTACAAGATATTATTGATCGTCGGATGTGTGATCTTTTATCTCAAATAAAAGTCAAAAGAAGAGAAGAGGAAAAAGCTTAGAGAATAGCTAGGGATACAGATATAGCTAAGTAGAGACAAATAGTAGACCACCAAGTAGCACTTTGTGGGAATCAAAATAGAGCTAGAGGGAGCTAGAGGTGACCATTTTCAAGTTATCCCAGCATATCAGTATGTGTATCCATATATAAATTATGAGGATAATATGGGATATGTTTATCCGACGGATAATGGAGCCATAGTACCTCCTGTTTTGCCCCCAGGCATAAAATTTAACATCATGAGTGCTATGATCCAACTTCAAAATTTAAAGGGTGTGTTTGTAGGATTACGTACCGATGATGCAAATTTGTACCTTGCAAATTTCTTTGGAATCTGTAACTCGTATACCAATCATTAGGTAAATTAGGAAGCACTTAGACTGAGGTTTTTCCCCTTCTCACTTATAAAAGAAGCATCTTTATGTTTAGGGGAATTGCCAAGAGGCTCTATCACGACTTGGAATGGGTTGTATAAATAATTCTTAAATAGGTTCTCCCAACTGTCAAGGATATTTTAGCTTAAGGATGAGATTTATAATTTCAGGCAGTTTCAGTCAGAATCCATGTACGAGGCTCGGTTCAGGTTTAATAAGAAGCTGAACTTAGTGCCTAATCATTAGTATTTAAGAAAAATCTTATCACAGATATTCTACAGAGCCCTGAACATCAGCTCTAGTGACATGGAAGACATCATCTCTAGAGGTGCTTTTATGAGACTACACTAGGAAAAAGGTTCAGAGATGTTAGATCGGATCTCACTCACTAACCAAGGGCGGCATACTCAGGAGGCTAAGAGGGGATTTGGTACTTATGTTATTGGAGCTTCCTGTGACCAGAGATCAGTTGATGATACAGTAGCACAAGTAATTATGATACTCATAACTGATTTAGGGGTGCTAGCAAAGCAGTTTGCAGAAATAAGTTTTGAGAAAGGGAATATAGTAGCAGCATATGGGTCGCTTCTAAAGCATATGAGTTTGAATTAGAAGAGGAATATAACTACCTGGATCGTTAGATAGAAAGTTTTCGAGCCCAAGAGAACCAAGGTCGAAACTATTATGATAGGTACAAAGACCATAACAAAGAGTAAGATAGTGACTGAAGGAAGAAGTATGACTATACAGAGAAGGGAGATAGATACATTCCACCTGGTAGACATGATGAAGAATCTAGAATGGAAGATATGCTTGCTAAATTGGTGAAGAGTTAATAAAATCAAGAGACCAGCCTTAAAGAGATAAAGATTGATATTTCAGGATTGACCCAAAAGGTCGGGTCACATGCCACTGCTATCAAGAAGCTGGAACACTAATTTTGGTAGATGTCAACAGCTCTAAAATAGAGACAGCCAGGTACCCTTTCAAGAAACACGGTGCAAAATATAAAAAATAATAGTCACGTACTTGCTATTACCACGAGGAGTGGTATCACTACTATGGATCCACAATACCTGCTGCAAAAGTTGTTAATGCTGAGTGACATACTTCCAAGTCAGTGAAGGTAGAACATGACACAGATACAATTGATAAAGATAAAGGTAAGGGTCCAATCATTGAGCTAGAGGTAAGACAAATTCTGAGACCACCCTCGCCTTTTCATCAGTGACTGATACAGAAATAAGAGAAAAGTAAGCTCAAACGGTTCATTATGATGCTGAGAGAATTGAGTTTGAATATTCCTCTTCTTAAGGCATTAGAGTAGATACCTGGATAAGCCAGGTTCATAAAATAGTTAGTCATAAGAAAGAAATGAGCAACTTTTGAGGATGTTGAGGTTGTACACCACTGCAGTGCAATCACAACTAGGTCCTTGGCATAGAAAAAGGTGATACCAAAGCATTCATTATATCATGTACTATTAGGTCATCTATGTGTACCCAAGCCTTGTGTGATTTAGAGGCCAGTCAGCAAAAATTGATGCGCGATGACTGAGTTTTCTTTTTCTAAAATTTCTCACCAATGTTGATACCATGTGAGAAATAATGAAGAAAAATATTATTGAATTTTGTATCTATGTAATTATATTGACACCATATTTATGGACAATGCATTACAATTCATTTTCAAGTAGTATTTTATATGGTATTTCTATTTCTACTCTTATTCTAATAAATTTAATAGGATATTCAGCATGCAATTTAGAAACTCAAATAGGTAATACATGTATAAGTTATCAGGGAATCTAGGTGAGAGACTAAACTCTGGATGACTAATACCTGCATAAAATAATGCATTGATTCCTTATAACTAATCCATGTATCACCAATACCTGCGTTACTATAACTAACTATCTAATAACTCGTAAGTTCTTACAGGGACATATGTAATATGGGTTGATGAAAGGTGATTTCCAGAAGCATATAATTAGAATATTCTATGATTTTTAGTTATATGATATTATTTTATTATGTTATGCAGGCTACCATTGGTATTGATTTTTTATCAAACACAATGTATCTTGAAGATACAACAGACCGTTTGTAGCTCTGGTATGTTGTCGCTTTATTTCTTAGGTTAAATAGAGATATATTTTTTAGCTATTCTGCTCTATTTCACTTAGCTTTTTTTCATTGATAGATCAATCAACGGCTACATTCGCTCGTTGTAATGATTTTTTATTAAATTTCTTTTGTAATGATACAAGTGGCAGAGCTAGAAATTCTAACAAGACGATCCAATTGAATCCTCTTAAATAGTAAATTGGTTCTTTCTTTTTTCCTTTGTCCTTTTTTCAAAGATTCTAAACACTAGTGTAGATTGACTGTATGTCGTGTTATCATTGGTTGAAAGTGAAGCTAGAAAATTATCAGTGTTAAAGGGAATAAAATAAAGAAATTTGTTTATGCTTGAAATTTTTAATGATAAAGTACAAGGTTAATATAAAATTTGACTGATAAATATTATACTAATTTAAGAAGGTTGTATCATAAAAATGAATAGCATGATACTCGTTGCCGTCGTTAGAACAAGAATGTCTAGTAGTTATAGTGAATATGAAATGATACCAGAAGATCATGTCAAGTCCTACTGATTCACCAAGGACAAAAGGTTCTCATTACAACTTAAGCAATATATTAGTACATGTTTTACAGTTAATATAAGTAGAGATATTATTAATTTGCATCTTTAGAATCAAATACATATTAGGAACACTATATGTCAGACGTTATCACAAGATCATGCTTTCACAAAGTAATTTACCTCAAGCAAAATGTTGGTAATAGCAACTTGTTAGAATTTGTTAACTGCCTGCTTACTTTCTCTAGGTATAATTTATTGATTGATTTATATGTGGTTTTCTATCAATTGCATGTGTGTTCTTGTTGTTCCCCTGGTATAATATTTGCACCTCTGTGGGAATACTACTGGTAAAGAGAAACTTAGGAGTCTTATTTTAAGCTACATTAGAGATTCTTCTGTTACTATGATTGCATATGATTTTTCTAGTGAGTAATTGCTGAAAATCGTCTCAATAGAATATTTACACATGTACCTGTGGATTTTGTACTTACTCAAAGAAATTTAGTACTAGTGGGATTCCAAGGAAGTCTATAGTGGAAATGGTTCTCTATATGGTATTGCAGTATTTATATTTGATAACTCATTTTATTTATTTTAAAGTGTCATGGCATAATTTTGTAAGAATGATCACATTCTCAAACCACCAATCATTTCCAAATACTTATAAGTGGATAGAGAAAGTAAGTACTGAACATGGAAGTAATATCATTATTGTTTTTATTAGGAATAAAACTGATCTTGTTGAGAAAAGCTGGTTTGTCATGATTGATGTTTGTTGTTTTGGTATATTCCTTCTTGACTATTGCAATCCCTATGTATCTAACATTTGTTTTCTTTAGTTATGTGGTATTTTTCTCTCTTTTGACATTGGCATGACTGGATAGTTCTTTGTTGGTCATACTATCTATGAACCCATATTTGCTTCTGTCATAGCTTTATAGTTTCTTGAAGATATAACTTATGCTTAAACTTTTACTTTTGGTATCCGTCATGGATTTGCAATACTTTAATACTTGGTCTTGCTCTTGAAACTTATAAGACAAAATATTGGGCATTCACTTATACTGAGGAATATTTCATAGTTAGCGAACCAACATTCAATTGAAATTCTGTAAAGCTGTCTGGCATTATTGTGATAAAAAAACACTAGTGCAACTTCAAACCTGGAATACTGAGGGTCTTAACAGATTTTTAAGTCTAGATCATTATTGGCACCCATACTCATTATATCTTTCTTTCCATAAAATGGAAAACTCTTTTTTAAAAAAAATTAGAGTAATATAAATGGGAATAGCATTTTACTTTTTCTGTAGTAACATGTTAATAGTTTCCACTTATTTGATGGTAACTTTTTGTTGTTTGAATTAAATAGGCAAGTATCCACAGAAGAAGGAGATTTGAAGGCTCATAAATTTGGAGTAATGCATATAGAAACTAGTGTTAAAGTTGGGTTCAATATCAAGGTATGCATATACAAATTTTGTGTTTTCTGGTGCAGTTTTCATTCAATTCCCTTTGTCCCTTGGATGAATCTGATGTCTCATATTTTTATGATAATCAGTTGTCTTTAATGGACTAGGTCCCTGGCTCATCATGAAGAGGTACAGCCATCATATCTTATAGTTTTGTATGCTAGTGCATATAACTGTGCAGGAGTGCAGTGTACCCATTAGGATACTTGGTACAATAAAATTTCAACCCTAATTTATACACCACTATAAATAGAAAAGGATGCCTATCATACAATTAGTTTTTGCAAAATTGGAGAATCAACAAAACGGTGAAAACTCTCTTTTGATCAAGTTCCAAATTTATATGTGCTTCAAGTTTAATTGTTCTTGAGTCAAGTCTTGATTTGTAATTGGATTACTCATCTTATAAGAGTAATGTCTTTCTCTTAGCAGTAGAGTGCTTAGGTAGAGTTCCCTAAGGTCAATCGATTAGAGTTAGTCAATTGTAAGGTTGTTGGAGTGAGTAGAGGTGGTTGTAGTAGAACTATTGCAACTAGTAGAACTTTGAGTTAAGTTATTGGAGTCTATAATCAATGATTTTTTATTATAGTAGAGTTTGAGTGCTTGTGAGGGAAAGCCATGGTTTTTCCTTCCTCGAGGAAGGAGGTTAACACATAAATCACTGTGTTCTTTAATTCCTGCAAGTTCTAGATTTGTTACTATTTTACTGCCTTTATCATAGTTTTAGAGACTAGGTCCCTATAATGGTGGTACACCCCCCACATTTTAACAATTGGTATTAGATCAAGAACACTCTAAAACGTTAACACCTAGAGTGATTTCTTGATCATAGCTTCTCCACCTAATCTGGAAGAAGGGAAATCTGCCACTCAACCACCTGCTTTAATGAGTAGTACTACGGGTATTGGAAAACTAGGATACATGACTTTTTTATGGTTAAGGATAGTGAGCTAATGGATGTAATACTTAATGGTCCATATGTGACTGTTAGAGATGTCAAAGAAGGAGACATAACAAGAATGGTTGTCAAAACCAAAAGAGAATTTAATGATAAAGATGAATATAACAAGATTTTTGCTTATGAAAATGCTAAGAAAATTTGGGACTACCTAAAGACTACTCATGAAGTAACAACTGATGTGAAGGATTCAAAAGTTGATATTGTAACTACTCAATATGAGGATTTTTCTATGAAGGAAAGAGACACAATTCAAGAAATGTTACTAGATTCACTTTTATTACAAATGAGTTGCACTGCCTAGGAGAAGTGATTCCTTTATATAAACAATTGAGAAAAATTCTAGGAGTTCTTCCTAAGTTTTGGTAAATCAAAGTAGATGCTATTACTGAGGCAAGAAACCTAAAGATTCTCACTATGGATGAACTTATTAGTAAACTAAAGACTCTTGAACTCAAGAATCAAAAAGGGCAAGAGAAGAAGAAAGTAAAAAAGGAAAAGTCTCTGGCATTGAAGGCATCAAAGCCTGAATCAAGTGAAAAAGATAGTGATGTTGCTTACTTGGCCAAAAGGATTGGGAGATAAATGAAGAAAAGTGGTCAGTTTCAAAAGAAACAAAGCAGCAACAAAAGGGGAGGTACTATTGAAGTTTGTCACAAATGTAGAAGTCCTAAACCTTTATTTGAGAATTGTCCACCGCATAAAATAGACTATCAACAATATCTAAATTCTGGAGCTAATAAAGGAATACAGAAGGATCAGGCCCCTGAGAAGTCAAGAAGAAAAGTTACAGCTGATTTGTAATACCCGTACTTTTTCCTAGCTTAATTTTGCTCCTAGAATATCAAAGGTTAGCTTCAAAGATGAATAACTTTTATTATATGAATAATTTTCCAGATTCAAACCCTTCATACCAATTTTGCCTAAATCCGATACTCAGTTGAGAAGTTATGGGAATTTTAGTAAAGCAGTGTGCCATTTAGGCAAGCACCACGTCGCGGAGAGGGCCAATTCGGCAATTGTCAATTTCTAGTGGACCTCTACGATTGTCCCATGTCGCGGAGAAGTTTCAAGTCCCAGTTGTCCTTTTTTCAGTGGCTCACCGCGATGGTGGCGCATCACAGTGATGGCCAAAATGGGACTCTTCCCTTTTCCAGTGGCCCAGCATGATTTCACCACACCATGTTGGAGCCTAATTTCCCAGTTTTCCCTTATCCAGTGAGCCACCGTGATAGTGGCACATCACGGTGGCATGAAAAATTGAGAATTTGCTTCTTTTCTCAGTTTTGATTAAAATTTAAGAGGGACACTTTGGTCAATTCCCAAGCCCCCAATCTATCCAAAACAAGAAATTAAACCTATTCTAAGAACTTTATGCCTATTTTCATCCATTCTCCCTCAAAAAAAATCCTAGAGCTCAAAACTTAAGCTCCAAGAAATCAAATTTCCTCCATTGTTTCTCTAAGAAAATTAAAAATTGAGTAGTCCCAAATCAAGATAATCAAGAGTTCATCATCAAAAGCATATAAGAGATTCAAGTTCAAGCTTTCTTCGAAATTTGATCAACTAAGGTATGTGGGGTTTATGAACAAGTATCATCTTTCGTCCTTGTGCCCAAAATCAAGTTTTTATTTCAAATTTATATGATTTTAAATGATTATACATAAGTTTTAAATTGGGGTTCATACCTATTATTGCTAATTGCAAGATTATGAGATTTCAAGTGATTTTGAAATGAATTGCATGTCTATTTTCATATTTTCAAGCGTATTGCCGTAAATTCTAGATTTTGAATTGAATTATCATTGTTCTCATTACCAAGCATGATTAATATGATGTTTTGACATGAGATTGATGTATGGATTAGTATCCATAGATTAAATATTATTATTTCAAGAAAAATTATGCTTTAAGTATCAGATGATAAGTTTATTTTTAGATTTCAGTAAAGATTTGATCTTTTATTCTTCGGATAAGATTTGGAATCCACTTTTCAAATTTATTACAGATTACAGAAATTAGATTAGATTTACTTATAGATTGAATCAAATAAATTCATAATTGATTTCATAATAAACTCTTATGCTAGTTTTAAAAGTGGTTTTTCAATAGAATGAGCATACAGATTAAAGAGAGTAGTATTTAGCACTGAGTGGGAAGTGTGGGATTAGCGTGCCCTAACTTTCATAGAGCTGCGAAGCCAACGTAGGTATAGATTATTAGATTTTTCTCATTTCTATATGGATGATAGTTACATATGTGATCACTTAGATTAAGTTATATTCCTTGGCAAGAGTATTACACCTCTCCCCATCATGAGGTTTTCCTCATTGGAGAACAATACATTGGACTCAAAGTCAGCTCACATGGTTTATGTCGGTTAGAAGAACCTCCCTAAAAGAAAAAGACTACAAAATGATCTTAACAACAAAGCTTTTAGAAACTAAGTGTAAAGGCTCACAGATTTATTCAGACATTTCTTTATATAAGCCTTTAGCTACAGATTTCATCTTTCAAATTTTAGATATAAAGATGAGTCCTTTCTACACTAGACAACATGATTTACAAACAGGTCACTAGTACATCTTTTAGAACTAAATGGTATGACTCACTAGATTTATAGAGTATGATTTACTACTCATGATTATGATTTTCAGTTTTCAAATATTCCAGCTTATGTGAGTCCTCTACATTTAGCATGCATTGTTTTACAAATTATGATGATGAGATAATGTTTTACTTATCCATTCACACCTATATACTCAGTACATCCTCAAAGTACCGATTCACATATACGTCTATGTGCTACATTGTCTCATATGTAGCTACAGTTGTTGTTTATGCATACGAACCCTTGCATTTAGCCTTACCTTATCTAGCATACTAGTACATTCCACGTACTGACCGCATACTCTTTCTTTGCACTATGATGTCTTATATCATAGGTTCGTATTCTCGGGCTCCCAACCGTTCTTAGACAGATCCAGCCAGTAGTCGCAGATTTAGTAGTGATTGCTCATCTATCGAGGATATGCTTTATTTTAGTATTTTATTTTATCTGTAGTTCAATAGTTGGGGCCTTTTCCCATCAACTCCATTTTCAGACAATTCAGATTAGAGGCTTTCAAACTAGATTTTTAGATGTTATTCAATTTTATGGATTGTTATTTCAGATGTTATATTTTATTAGTATTTTATATCTTGAACCTTATGGAATTTTAACTTATTTTTTACTTTTATTATAGTATTATTATTCAGTGCTCACAACAGATATCAATCATAGGTTAACTTATGGTCCTTCGGGGTCGTAAGCACCGTGTGATACCCAGGGTGTACTCTCGGGGAATTAAAAACTTGGTATTAGATCCTAAGGTTCAATAGATTCCTAGGGAGTCTGAAAGACGCATCTAGTATAGTCTTGTACATGGGTGTGTAGTGCGCCACACTTATGGATAGGAGGCTATGAGATGTTTTAGGAGAAATTTCTTTTCTTTTAGTATTCATATCGTGCGGCTGAGCGTGATATTAAGTAAAACTATTAGTCTAATACATTCTCTCCATTTCATTTACAAACATACCTCCCAAAAAACCTAACGAAAGAAGAACTGGAAATCAGCTAGCCTCTCCACCTGTTCCGATCGATCCCCTAAATAAACACGCCTCTTATGCAGAATTTATAGCTACATTCACCACTTTAGCCAATTCAGTAGTTTCTTAGAACAACCTACAGATTGTTGTCCTATCTAGGATTGGGGTTCATACTCAGCAGAGCAAGTGGGAGAAGCATAGGAAGAAAGTTAGAAAAAATAAAAGAGTCAAAACATGTGGTTTTAAGCCAAGGTCATGGAGTGGTAACCATTTACAGTTTCGTCAGAAATTCTCATCCCCAAATCCTTTTGTAGCTAGTACTCCAGTGCCAAATTTTAGAAATGATAGTCGAGATGAAGCACCAGGCTCTAAGTCACAAGGTAGTAGAAAGGGTGTTAGTACTAATCCACTTTGCGGAGAAGGTGGTAAGAACCATAAGAGAGTGTGTGGAGCTTCCAGTGATGTTTGTTTTGAGTGTGGCAATCTAGGCCATCGAGTTAGGGATTTTCCTCAGTTAGGTTCACAGGGTCAATACAATCATCCTTCAGCTCAGTCTAGTCGCTCAAATCAGCAGGGTGTCACTTCTAGTACCGCCAATGGGCAACGCCCAAACATACTTTATGCGCTTTAGTCTAGACAAGATCAATAAAGTTCTCTTAATGTGGTTACTGGTATGTTACAGATCTTTTATTTACATATTCATGCCTTGTTAGATCCAGGATCTTGTCTGTCTTTTTTAACTCCTTGCATAGCAGTCAACTTTAAAGTCAGACTAGAAATCTTAATAGAACTTTTTTTAGTGTTTACCTTAGTAGGTAAATCTATTCCATCCAGATAAGTATATAGAAATTGCTTGGTTACAGTATTATAGAAAATCCTTTCAGTTAATTTTAGTAGTAGAGTCATTCCATTTCAGTTTCATGATGAACCAATCCTTGAATGAAGTGGTAGTACATCAGTTTCAGTTGATTTAAGTTTGAATCTCCAGATTGAACTAGTAGAAAGAAAAGTTGAGAATTCTAAGTTAGTTAGTGATGAGGATTACTATATGATGATTGTTGGGGCAATAGAAAACTAAGAATCATGTATCAGAAGGAAGTACTAGAAGTGGACCTTACATTATCAGGCATAGACCTTTAGAATGAATTTAGTGTTTATGAGTATTATTAGATCTCAGGCTCTAAAGTAAAGTGATCTCATCTCAATTTAGAGTTTATTAAGGGGTTCACAGACTTAGAATAACTTCTTTAAGCTAAGGAGAAGATAGTAGAACAAGTAACCAAGTATTTCTTTCAGATTTTAGTAGTAATGTCAGTATGTGTAGAGAAGCAGTAGAGAGGTTGATGCCCAACCCATCCTTACCTCAACGCAAAATTTTATACTTCAGCTATTACAATATCTACTCATGTCATCTCTTTGATCATAATTCCTATTCGTGGACATTATCAAAAATCATGTATGTTTACAGTTTCTAGTATAAGGAGTTCTAGTTTTGTCAGTATTACGAATCATGTTCCATGAATACAGAAACTCTAAACTCAGGTCATACAGCTCATAACTCATGTACTCATACCTTACAGTGTATTTAGTTTCCATGACTTATGCTATACTTATAATGATCTACTAAATTTGGATTTCGTCATGTATATCCTCAGTTTAGATCTCTTGATAAAGTCTAGGATGTTGATGTTCTATTCGTCAAGCCTCAGTTAAGTGTCAAGTTTAGTATAGTGTCTATTCATGCATCAGGTCCCCATGTTTTAACCTTCAATGAACTCTCCTTATGAAATTATGTAGTGATGAGTAGTTTCTTAGAAGGGAGAGAGTAAATGTTTTATGTTAAGAAAATATTATTGCATGCTTGGCTTACATGAGGCTATAGTAATAAAGATAGACTTGAATATCGTGATGATGTGTAGGGGACTAAATGTATTTCGGAGATTTAAGTAGGCTTGAACAAAGTGGGAGAATTCAGTCCAGATAAAACCACAGTAGGTAGAGTTATTAGTGCCCATATCACAAAATTTTATCCATGTTGTGATTTCTTATTCAGATGTCTCATTCAGACCATGCCAAGATTTCCTCTCTCCCTAAAGTCAATAGAACTTTATAGTAAAAGTGTTAAGAAATTCTCCAGTTGAGTATAAGTTTTTAGTATGAGTTAGTCTGTAAAGCCAGGAATCCAGCTTAGCAGTCAGGTGGACAAGTTCTTATGGTTTCCCTATGTTTCCACCCGGTCGTACTATCTGAAGTCTCATGAATGTAACTACTCCAAAGATGGAGCAATCAGGTAGTTGCGAGTTCATCTCAGTTCATGTATCATGCCTCAGTTTAAGATCCCTAATATTCAGTCATGATTTAGTTCGTAGGTACCCTATCCATCATCTCAGCTTTTCCTCAGTATCTCAGCCAAGTTAGCCTTCTTTGAGGGACATAATATCCCAAGGGGGAGATGCACTATAACCCCTGAACCTTCATGTCCAAAACCTTCCATTTTCTCTTTACGTAATGAATCCAGATGGGATTAATGGGTACTCATAAGTTGACCCTCAAGTTCCATTCTTAGCCATAAGCCATGTATTCAGTGGCTCAGTTCAGTTCATGATATTCAGTTCATATATCATGTTTCAGAATTAGTCATGTTCTCATAGCCCGTCCATACATGTTCAGTAAATGATCTTAGTTTCATTAGTATTCTCAGCTTAAGGTGACGGTCTTTCTTAGATTTACTCAGTTCCATGATTCAGTTACAGTTGTAATCTTAGTATCCCTTACCATTGCATAACCAGTCGTACATTCATGAACCAGTTTAGTCATGTATTCCATACATCACATATGCATATTCAGTATGAAAATTCATCTTGTCAGTAGTTCAGTCATGTATTCCATGCATCAGATATGCATGTTCAGTGTGTAAACTCAGTATATCAGTGTTCCTCAGCTTAATCAGTCTCATTCAAATGCTTCCAAGGGGGAGATATTGTAATACCTCGTATTTCCCTAGCCTAGATTAACTCTTAGGACATGAGTGATCCAATATAAATTTTTCTAAGTACTGAGTATTTTTCAGTTTAGAGCCTGCCATTGCGTAGAAAATTGGATTATCTTTCCAACGATTTAAAGTTCACCTAAATTCGATAACCGAATAAGAAGTTATGGCTATTTTAAGTTTCAGTCATTAAACACCATCATTCAGGCCAGTAGAACGTCGTGGAGTATGTCTAAATGGCAATTGTCATTTTTTAGAGAGACAACGCAATACCACCGCATTACACCCCTAGCCTATTTCCCAATTGTTAATTTTCCAGTGTTGCTTTGCGATAATTGTGCGTCACATCAAGGCCTAGTTTCCCCTCCAGTGAGAAACTGCAATGGCGTCGTGTCTCACTATCAGCCCAGCTCCTAATTGTCCACTTTCCAATGTGCCAACGCGATTGTACCACATCGCGCCGAGGTGAAAAATTAGGATTTTCAGCTTCCGTTATTTAATTTCAGGGGTTGTTTGGTCAATTATCAAAACCCTTAATCAGTCTAAACACGGGATTTATACCCTAAATAACCTAAATCTCATTATTCGCTCACTTTTCTCAAGATTTAAAGCATTCTCTCTGCAGAGGCAAAAACCCTAGCTTCAAGAATCAAGGTCAATCCTCAAGAAATCCTCCAAGAACCTTCAAGAACTCTTCTTCTCAGGTATGTTAGGTATTTATTCATGGGTCTCTTTTACCCATGATGTTCAAGAACCCTTTTTAAACATACAAGACCTCAAATTCTAGATTTCCATGTTTTAATTAGATTGAATTCATGTTCATGATATTAGTTGGGTTTCAATCCTTAATTTAATTACAAGTTTCATGAAAATTAAATAGCATATGTAATGAATATGTGATTATCTTGATAAACCCTTAAATTTACAAATTGATTAATGTATCAAGATGTTCATGTGTTGTCCATTATCATGTAAATAATCCATGCTCCCCAAGTGTTTTATTAATTGCCTATGTGATGTAAATAGTGGAATCATTACATGTTATTATGTGGTCCCAATCATGTACAAGCTCATTCCCTACAAATGTTTGATAAAATGCTTAAATGATTTTACTAGTGAAAGCATGACATGTTAATATGTGATCCCCTTCAAGCACAAGTTCATGTGTATTAAGTGTTTGACAAAATGTCTATATGAGTGCATTGTTAGCAAACAAGTATTGTTATGCCTTTATGATCTTGTTATGTCTTTCTTTTTATGATATTGAGTCTTGAGGGTATTGTATACCCAATAATTTAGCTGTTTACCTAGAGCCAGTGTCAGATATAGAATAGTATTAGTTATGTCATGATTAGTAGAACTCTATCAGTTACAGAACTTAGGAAAACTCTATAGACATAGTATCATTCCAGTCCATTTCAGTATAATCAGTTCAGTGTCTTTCAGTTGGGAGTAGGATTTAGCACCGTGCGAGTGCAGGGATGACAGCTTCCCTATCAGAGTGGCTGAGTTGTTAGTAGCAGTCCATGTACTCCAGAACTGCATAACCAACGCAGGATGAGAAGTCACCCATCATACTAGGCTTGACTAGCTTCCAGGGGTGACCAGTTAGATTAGGCTTCGCTCCACCCAGGTATTACTCTTCAGCTAGGCTTGGCATTCAGGTTTTCCAGTGTTAGTACCTGTGGCACAATATTAGCACCCCTCTAACTGGGGTCATAGGTTGTACCTCTATCAACTCAGATTTGGGGCATGTTAATTAGATGATTACCTCCCAGAGTCTCAGTTTCAGTCTTCAGTTTAGAACTCAGTTCAGTTGTACAGAATCAAGACTGTCATACACAGTCAATCAATATCAGTAAATCAGTTATCAAAAACTTTAGATATCAGTTACTCAGTTATGAGAACTCAGTACTTAGCTTCAAAAAATATCAGTTATAACATATATATATATACACACAATATTACATACTTAGTATTTACAGTAGTTTCAGTTATCCATGTACTCTCATATTCAGTACTCTATATCATCCAGTTAGTTACTATTCATACATATGAACCCTTGCATTCAGTCTTGCCTCATCTAGCATACTAGTACATTCCATATACTGACCGCATACTCTTTCTTTGCACTATGATTTCTCATATCATAGGTTCGGACGCTTAGGTTCTTGACCGCACTTAGACAGATCCAGTCAGCAATCATAGATTTAGTAGTGAGTCCTCATTTATCGAGGATATGCTTTTATTTTAGTATTTTAGTTTATCAGTAGTTCAGTAGTTGGGGTTAGTTGGGGGCTTATCCCATCAACTCCTCTATGAGATAGTTCAGATTAGAGGCTTTTAGACTAGATTTTCATATGGTATTTAGTTTTATGGATTGTTATTTTAGATGTTATATTTTATATGTATTTTAGATCTTGAACCTTATGGTATTTCAGCCTATTTTCCATATTTATTATAGTATTATTGTTCAGTGCTCACAGCAGATATTAATCATAGGTTAGATTGTGGTCCTTCGGGGTCATAAGCACCATTGACGCCTAGGGTGTACTCTCGAGGCATTACAAACTTAGTGTCAGTGCCTAAGGTATAACTGAGTCTTACGGAGTCTAAAAGCTGCATCTAGTAGAGTCTTGTGCGTGGGTGTATAGCGTGCCACACTTATGGACAGGAGGCTATGAGATATTTTAGAAAACATTTTCCTTCTTTCAGTATTTATGTCGTGCGAGTGAGCGTGAGCTCAAGTAAAACTCTCAATCTTATCCATTCTCTCCTATTATTTACAAAATATGCCTCCCAAAAAGGCTAATAAAAGGAGAACTGGAAATCGTCTAGCCCCTCTACCCATTCAGGCTGATCCCCTGAATGAGCACGTCTCCTATGCAGAATTCAAAGTTGTATTCACCACTTTAGCCAATTCAATAGTTTCTTAGAACAACCTACAGGTTATTGTCCTATCTAGGCTTGGGGTTCATACTCAGTAGATCAAGGAGGAGAAGTGTAGGAAGAAAGATAGAAAGAATATGAGAGTCAAAACAAGTGGTTTAAGGCCAAGGTCAGAGGGTGGTAATCGTTTCTAGTTCTATCAGAAATTCTCATTTCCAAATCCTTTTGTTTCTAGTGCTCCAGTGCAAAAGTTTAGATATGACAGTCGAGATGGAGCACCAGGCTCTAAGTCATAATATAGTGAGAAGGGTGCTCGTACTAATCCGCTTTGTGGAGAATATAGTAAGAACCTTAAGAGATTGTGCAGAGCTACCAGTGATGTTTCTTTGTGTGGGTCAAGCTAGGCCATCAAGGCAGGGATTATCCTCAGTTAGGATCACAGGGTCAGTACAACCGTCCTTTAGCTTAGTCTCGATCGCCCGAATCAGCAGAGTGCCAATTTTAGTACCGCCAATAGGCAATGTCCAAACAGTCTTTATACACTTCATTCCAAGAAAGATAAGGAAAGTTCTATTGATGTGGTTACCGATACATTTCAGATCTTCTATTTACCTATTCATCCCTTGTTAGATCCAGGAGCTTCTCTGTCTTTTGTAACTTCTTGTATAGTAGTCAACTTTATAGTCAGACTAGAAATCTTAATAGAATCTTTCTTAGTGCTTACCTCAGTAGGTAAATCTATTCTAGCTAGATAAGTATACAGAAATTGCTTGGTTACAGTATTACAGAAAATCCTTTCAGTTAATTTTAGTCGTAGAGTCATTCCATTTTGGTTTCTTGATAAACCAGTCCTAAAATGAAGGGGTAGTACCTTAGTTTCAGTTTATGTAAGTTTGAATCTCTAGATTGAACTGGTAGAAAGAGAAGTTGAGAGTTCTAAGTTAGTTAGTGATAAGGATTGCAATATGATGATTATTGTGGCAATAAAAAGCTAAGAATTATATATCAGAAGGAATACTAGCATTGAACCTTACATTATCAGGAGTAGTCCTTCAGAATGAGTTTAGTGTTTACGAGTATTGTTATATCTCAAACTCTAGAGTAAAGTGATCTCAGCTTGATTTACAGTTTATTAAGGGGTTCACAGACTTAGAATAACGGCTTTAAGATAAGGGGAGATGATAGAATAAGTAACTAAGTAAGACTTTCAGATTTTAGTAGTAATGTCAGTATGTAGAGAAATGGTAGAATAAGTAACTAAGTAAGACTTTCAGATTTTAGTAGTAATGTCAGTATATGTAGAGAAGCAATAGAAGAGGTTGATGCCCAACCCATTCTTACCTCAGTGCATAGTTTTGTACTTCAGCTATCACGATATCTACCATGCCTTATATGTCAGCTCTATGATCATATCTCCTATTCGTGCACATTATAAAAAATTATGTATGTTTACAGTTTCTAGTATAAGGAGTTTCAGTTTCCTCAGTATTATGAATCATGTTCCATGAATACTGAAACTCCAACCTCAGGTTATGCAGTTTATGACTCATTTACTCATGTCTTACAGTGTGCTTAATTTTCATGACTTATGCTATACTCTTAATGATCAGCTAAATTTGGATTTTTTCATGTATATCCTCAATTTAGATATCTTGATAAAGTCTAGGATGTTGATGTTCTATTCCTCAGGCCTTAGTTATGTGTCAAGTTCAATATAGTATCCATTCATACATTAGGTCCCCATGTTTTAACCTTCAGTGAACTTTCCTTTTGAAATGATATAGTGATGAGCAGCTTCTTATAATGGAGAGAGTAAATGTTTCATGATAAGAAATGATTGTTGCATGCTAGTTTTTCACGAGGCTGTAGTTATGAAGATAGGCTTGAATGTCATGATGAGGTGTAAGGGACTAAATGTATTCATAAATTTAAGTAGGCTTGAACGTAGTGGGAGAATTTAGTCCAAATCAGACCTCAGTAGGTAGAGTGATTAGCGCCCATATCCCAAAATTTTAGCCATGGTGTGATTTCTTATTCAGATGTCTCATTCAGACCATGCCAAGATTTACTTGCTCCCTAAAGTCAATAGAACTTTATAGAAAGAGTGTCAAGAAATGCTCCAGTTGAGTATAAGTTTTTAGTATGAGTTAGTCCATCAAGACAAAAATCCAACTTAGCAGTCAAGCAGATAAGTTTGTATGGTTTCCCTATGTTTCCACCCGGTCGTACTATCCGAAGTCTCATGAATGTAACTACTCCAAAGATGGAGCAATCAGGTAGTTGCGAGTTCATCTCAGTTCATGTATCATGCCTCAGTTTCAGATCCCAAATATTCATTCATGATTCAATTCATAGGTACCCCGTGCATCGTCTCAGCTTTTTCATAGTATCTTAGCCAAGTCAGCATTATTTGAGGGACATAATGTCCCAGGGGGAGGATGTACTATAACCCCTGAAACTTTATGTCCTAAACCTTTTATTTTATCTTCACATAACAAATCTATCTTGGAGTAATGGGTACTCATAAGTTGACCCTCAAGTTCCAAACTCAGCCATAAGCCATGTATTCAGGGGCACAGCTCAGTTTATGATATCCAGTTCATATGTCATGTTTCATACTCAGTTACGTTCTCATATTCCCATCCACACATGTTCAATAAATGATCTCAGGTTCATTAGTATTCTCATCTTAAGGTGACGGTCTTCTTTAGATTTACTCAATTCCATGATTCAATTACAGTTGTAAACTTAGTATCCCTTCCCAATGTATAACCAGTCATGCATTAATGAATCAATTTAGTTATGTATTTCATGCATCAGATATGCATATTCAGTATGAAAATTCAGATTGTCAGTAGTTCAGTCATGTATTCCATGCATCAAATATACATGTTCAGTTTGTAAAATCAGTATATCAGTGTTCCTCAGCTTAATCAGTTTCATTCGAGGATGAATGTTCCCAAGGGGGAGATATTGTAATACCCCGTATTTCCCTAGCCTAGATTAACTCTCAGTACATGAGTGATCTGATTAAAAATTTTCTAAATACTCAATATTTTTTAGTTTAGAGAGTTCCATTGTGTAGGAAATCGAATTAGCTTTCCATCGATATAAAATTCACCTAAATTTGATAACCGGGTAAGAAATTATGGGTATTTTAAGTTTCAGTAGTTAAACACCATCATTTAGACCAGTAGCTCATCATAGCGTATATATAAATGGTAATTTTCATTTTCTAGTGAGCTAACGCGATATCATCGCATTGCGCTATCAGCCAATTTTCCAATTGTCACTTTTCCAGTATTACTCCACGATAATGGCGCATCGCGCCAAGGACCAGGTTCCCGTCCAGTCAGGTACTATGATGGCACTACGTCACGCTATCAGCCCATTTCCTAATTGTCCACTTTTCAGTAAGCCGATGTGATTGTACTGCATCGCGCCGAGGTGAAAAATTGGGATTTCCAACTTCCGTTATTTAATTTTAGGGGTTTTTTGGTCAATTCTCAAAACCCCTAATCAGCCTAAACACGGGATTTATACCCTATATAATATAATATCTCATTATTCACTCACTTTTCTCAAGAAGTAAATCATTCTGTCTCAATAGGCAAAAATCCTAGCTTCAAGAATCAAGGTTAATCCTCAACAAATCCTCCAAGAACCTTCAAGAACTCTTCTTCTTAGGTATGTTAGGTATTCATTCACGGGTTTCTTTCACCCATGAAGTCTAAGAACCCTTTTTAAACATAGAAGATCTTAGATTTATGATTTCTATGCTTAAATTAGATTGAATTCATGTTCATGATATTAGTTGGATTTCAATCCATGATTTAATTGCAAGTTTCAGGAAAATTGAATAGCATGTGTGATGAATATGTGATTATCTTGATAAACCCTTGAATTTACAAATTGATTAATGTATCATGATGTTTATGTGTTGGCCATTATCATGTAAATAATCCATGCTCCCCAAGTGTTTGCTAAATTGCCTATGTAATGTAAATAGTGGAATCATGACGTGTTATTATGTTTCCTACAAGTGTTTGATGAAATGCTTATATGATTTGACTAGTGAAAGCATGACATGTTAATATGTGATCCCATTCATGCACAAGTTAATGTATATTAAGTATTTGACAAAATGTCTAAATGAGTGCATTGTTATCACGCAAGTATTATTATGCCTTTAAGATCATGTTGTGTTTTTCTTTTTATGCTATTGAGTCCTGGGGGTATTTTATACCTGGAAATTTAGCTGTTTATCTAGAGCTAGTGTTAGTTACAGAAAAGTATAAATCATGTCACAATCAGTAGAACTCAGTCAGTTACAAAACTCAGTAAACTTAGTATCAATTCAGTCCAGTTCAGTATAATCAGTTCAGTGTCTTTCAGTTGCGAGTAGGATTTAGCACTGAATGAGTGCAAGGATGACAGCTTCCTTGTTAGAGAGGCAGAGTCTTTAGTAGCAGTCCCTGTACTCCAAAACTGTGTAGCAAGAATAGGATGGGAAGTCACTCATCAGACTAGGATTGACTACCTCCCAGGGATCACCCGTTAGATTAGGCTTGGCTCCACCCAGGTGTCATTCGTCAGTTAGGCTTGGGATCCTGGTTTTCCAGTGTTAGTACCTGTGGCATGGTATTATCACCCATCCAACTGGAGTCACATGTTAAACCTCTATCAGCTCAGATTTGGGGCATGTCCTTTAGATGATTACCTCCTACAATCTCAGTTTCAGTTTTCAGTTTAGAATTCGGTTCAGTCTTACAGAATCAAGACTATCAGACACAGTGAATCAGTATCAATAAATCAATTATCAGTAACTTCAGATATCAGCTACTCAGTTATGAGAACTCAGTACTTATCTTCAAAACAGCTCAATTATATTATATATATATGCACAGTATTACATACTCAGTATTTACAGTAGTTTCAGTTATCCATTTACTATCATATTTAGTTACTCTATACCATCCAGTAAGTTACTATTCATGTATATGAACCCTTGTATTTAGCCTTACCTCATCTAGCGTATCAGTAGCGTATCAGTATATTCCACGTACTGATCGCATACTCTTTTTTTGTGCTATGATGTCTCATACCATAGGTTCGGATGCTCAGGTTCCCGACTGGACCTAGACAGATCCAGTTAGTAGTCGCAGATTTAGTAGTGAGTCCTCATCTATCGAGGATATGCTTTTATTTTAGTATTTTAGTTTATCAGTAGTTTAGTAGTTGGGTTTAGTTCGGGGCTTCTCCCATCAACTCCACTTTCAGACAGTTCATATTAGAGGCTTCAGACTATATTTTCAGATGGTATTCAGCTTTACCGTTTGTTATTTCATATGTTATATTTTATCAGTATTTTAGATTTTGGACCTTATGGCATTTCAACCTATTTTCCATATTTATTATAGTATTATTATTCAGTGCTTACAACAGATATTAGTCATGCGTTAGCTTATGGTCCTTCAGGGTCGTAAGCATCGAGTGACACCTAGGGTGTACTCTCGGGGTGTTACACTGAGTTAGCTGGGGTTTTGTCCCAATGAATCTCAAGATATTAGTAGTAGAGGCTTGTCAGACTGCTAGATGTGCTTCAGATTTTTAGTGATTGATTTATCAGACTTTTGAGATGAGTATTATTTTTAGATATTATATTCAGATAGTTTTCTGGATATAGTATGACTTTTATGTCCATATTCCCCATCATTATGAGATTTACACTTAGTAGAAGGCAGAAAAGGTTAACTTAAGGCTACTTGTAGTCTTGAGCACTGTGTGACATCTCGGGACCCATTTTTAGGGTCTTACATGATTGTACAGTGAAATAAGCTTTAGTAGTCTGGGGAGATTCCTTCAGTGAAATTGATAAAGTTGAAAAGCTTAAAAATGTATCTATGCTGGCTCTGGAGGATAGTAAAGTCACCTATGATTCCTTGTTTGATCCTAATAAATAATGAAAAAGAAAATGAGGTAACTCTTTCTGGTATCAAGGAAAATTTAGATAACTACTCTGTTAGAAAGATAAAGAAGCTTGCAAATGTGTTGATTGATTTTGTGTGTGAATTGACTGCTTAGAAAAATGCTCTAGAAGAAAAAGTAGAAAATCAAGAGCTTAAATTAATATCTTTAACTCTCTATTTATGTAAAACTGAGGAATTATCCACAAAATAAAAATTTGAAAATCTGAGTTTAATGAGTCAACTGGAGAAAGTAAATAATTTTGATGGTAAAGGGAAAAAAGAAGCCTTAACGCTTCAAATTGAGCTTGAAGATAAATTGAGAGATTCTCAAAATCACCTCATAACTGCACTCCATAAGAATGAGGAATTAGAAAATGACTTGGTTTGTATAAGACAAGATCTTAGCAAATCCCTAAAATGGACCATATCCTCACAAATCCTTTCTAATTTAACTAGTCAGGGAGTCAATAATGGTAAAGACCTTGGATATTAGTATAGAAATCACTCACTTGGGTATCCAGGAAAGGTTGTTCATGTTGTTAAAAGCAAGGTCCACAAACCACTATATACTCATTGTCGAAGGGATGGGCACTTGAAGAAGAACTATCAAAGTTGGCTTAGAGCTAAAATGAACAATGCTAGGTACATCCAGCAAGAGAAATCTGGTCCTAAGGGTTCCAAATCCTTCAGAAATCTTAAGAAGTACCCATTGCCTAGATGGTCCAAGAAAGATTTGATCGCACCGTTATCTTCCTTTTGGGAACTCAAACTCAAGTGGGCTCCCAAATCTAATAAATGAATCAGGTTGTAGGTAGAAGAAAAAGAATGCAGTCAGAATTAGTTCAAGGAAAGTGGATGTTCAAAGTAGATAACTGGGAGGACTAACTGTTTTTTCTCTCTCAAGACACTTTGGTTTAGGAAATATTAGAAAATTTCATGACAATGCAATAAAAGATATGTATCTTGTAGATGGTCTCAAGTACAGTCTTCAAAGTGTATCTCAAGTCTGTGACAAAGGTAACAAAGTGAAGTTCCTGTCTGATGGATGTACTGCGTCAAGCTTGAAGTTTGGAAAAGTCATTCTCAGAGCTAAAAGGTGTAAAATCATTTATATGGTTGATCTAGATTCTATAGCTGACTATGAGTTAACATGCTTGAGTGCACATGGTGAAAATATTTATCTTTGTCAAAAAAGGCTGGGACATCTAAGTTCCTCTTTACTGAACAAATCGGTTTCAAAGGACCTGGTTCATTATATGCCAGTGATGAAATTTTCATATAACAAGGTTTATGATGCTTATGTTAAGGGAAAGCAAATCAGATCCTCATTCAAATAGAAAAAAGTAGGTTAGTACCTCTAGACCACTTGAGTTACTGCATATGGACCTATGTAGACCTATTACAATCCAAATTAGAGGTGGAAAAAGGTATGTGTTGTTTTATTATGGATGAATACTCCAATTTTACCTGGACATTGTTCTTGGGAACCAAGGATAAAACCTATGAGGTTCTGGTGACATTTTCCAAGAAAATTCAGATGAAGCTAAACTAAAAAATTGTTGGACTCAGATCTGATCAAGGAACTGAGTTTGAAAACTCTCTAGTCGCAGAATCCTATGCTAATAATTAGTCAGAATTTCTTTGGTCCTAGGACTTCTCAGCAGAATGGGGTTATTGGAAAAAATATAGGACTCTCATATAATTGTCAAGACTATGTTGATTAACAGTGGGCTTCCCAAAAGCTTTTGGGTTGAAGCTATTAGTATTGCCTGTTATGTGATTGATAGGTGTTTCATCAGATCTCTTCTGAACAAGACACCATATGAGCTTATGTTAAAAAAAAGCCTAAGAATGACTATTTTAGACCATTTGGTGCAAATACTTTATTCCTAACAATGGAAAGAATAAGCTAGGAAAGTTTGACTCTAAAAGTGATGAAGCAGCATTTATGGGCTACTTCTCAACAGTCAAAGCATACAAAGTCTTCAACAAAAGAACTCCGTGTATAGAAGAAAATGTTCATGTTGTCTTTGATGAGTCAGAAAAGTTGAGGAATTCTAGTAGAAATGAAGACTTTGATATAGAAGAACCCATTCTGATGTAAAACGGGATGCAAGATATATAGATTCAAGAGATAATCAAGAAATTAAGAAGAGATAAGTAAGAAAGAAAGAATAATCCCACAATTGAAGTAAACTAGGGATGAACAAATGTTGATTTGTGACTCTCTAATTTGAATAAACAATTAAATGATTAATTCAAGAGAGAATAGAATTAAACTCATACATGAATAATCTTACCAAAAGATATTCAAGAGAGATCCAAATAGAGATAAAGGGAAAAACCCACAAACTCATCAAGAGTGTTCAATCTAAAAAATGTAGTCTCCCCAAAATATGTTCATCATATTCTATTTATACTTCTAGGGAAAGCTAAGATATGAAAAGACATAAATGTTGTTGATTGAATGTGCATCATATTATAACTAAAAAGGACCGTAAAATATCATGTTAATCTTTTATTGTATTGATTCTTAGCTTCCATACTCTCTTGAAACACTTCAAGGTTTTGATATTAATTTGAAATCTAGCCATGCAATTAGCACTTTCCGAACTTGTATCATTCTCCCCTTGTTGAAAAGAATTCGACCTCGAATTCAAACCTTGCAAATTATAGAGGGGAGTTAGTACCCAAGACAAAAAAATAATCTTTCAAGTTACATACCACTCCCAAAATACACACTTTTGTGATAGAGACAAGAATCATGAAGTTCCCTAAAAATCAACTTTTCAAACATAATATCAAGAACTTTACTCAAAAACATATCACAATCATTAAAAAGGTTAAAGAAACTAATAATTTTACACATTAGAACTTTCAAGTTAAAACTAGTTTCTTTAACAACTTGGACCAAATAGTTTCTTAATTCACAATTTAAATGTACTCTTCTAACCACATGATTAAGAAAACTAAAAATATCATCCACGAACCTTAAATACAAATATGTATTTTCGGAATCAAACACAAAACATCAATTTTAAAACTTTCTTATATTTCTCACTTAGTAACTCACAACATGAATCAAATAGCAACATTAAATAATTCTCACTAATCATAATAAAGTTTCTACTTTGAAGGTCAAAGGCATAAAAATTTACCTTCATGGCTTTAGAAAGTCCAAAAATGAGCACTAGCCATTCAAATAAATCATTCTTGAATTTAGAAGACAAATATACCTCAAATCTTTTTGTCGCCCAAGAAGATGCTCCAAATAATCTTACCTCATTGTAAACCCTCTCTTGATGGTATTTCACAAATAGATCAACAAGATTAGCAAACTCATCAAAAGAAGAATTGTCACATTTATGCCTATAGATATTTGGCAATGCTTCAAATAGATCATATTTACATTTCCTTGTGGAAGCATTTAAAAATTCATCCCAAATTATATCCTCAAAGTCAAGATTAGAGTAAGTAAAAAAATTGACACAAAAGCTAGCATCTATCAATTTACTACTCAAATCACTTGTGCCTCTCCCATTCTTTAAAAGATTTTCTTCAATTTTGGAGAACATTTCAACACAAGAAGTACTTTCGACCAATAATTTGGGAGTAAGCTTACTAACATCCAAACAATTAACACCCTCATACAAGTCACAAGAATCATCTTCACAAATCATGCATTCTTTAAGTTTTGGATCATCACTTTCATCAAGTGCATATGAGTCAACAAGAAATGAATCATTCAATTGAAAATCACCAAAAAGAGGATTTTTCAAAATTTTAAAATAATGACATTCTTCAAGCTCAAAAAGACTATGATCACTCCTCATGCTCCATTTCAAGAGTACTACCACCAAGAACATTCATGTCCTTACAATATAAAGAATTGTTACAATAAAATTCACTTGCAAGGAGACAATCATTATCAATCACATTTTTAGTGTTCCAAATAGCTAAAGAAGAAGTATATTCATCTTCATCACAAGAATTCAAAGAAACATTATGTGTTTTCATATTTGACATAACACTAGCTTGAAATATTTTAAGCTCACAATCAATAACAATTTTAGCTCCATAATTATATTCAACTAGTGTATGGTCATCATTCATTTGTCTATTGAAACAAAGTAAAGCATCATCAACCTCACCAAAAGATGGTATAACATTCACACTCAAGTCACTATCAAGTTCATTTGACATAACTAAAGAGTTAGGATTAGTCTTTTTACCTTGATGAACACTTAACGAATCTTTTTTACCTTGATTTTCTAAAATTAAGTTCACTTGCTTACTTGAAGTAGTTCCAACTTGACTTGCTTCTTTCAATTCTTGAATTTCTTTCTATGTTGAGTCATTCTCTTTGTGCTCTTCTTCAAGAATACCTATAAAAGAAGTGGAAATACTAGAAGAACAAGAATTCAAAGGGTTAGAATTAGAATAAGAAAATTTCTCACTCACATTCTCTTATTTTTTATTATCTCATCTTATTTTCTCTTACTTGCTTCACACTTCTTGTTTTCCTCTTGTGACCATTCATTGTCATTTTTCAAATCTCTTTTTCTTTGTGCTTGTAGCCACTCACTCACTTCATTCCAAATATTTTTTTTTCTCTTTCAAATTGTCACTATTCACTCCCTCACTCCTCTTTTTCTTTTCTCGCTCACTCATTTCATTAAGAGTGCAATAGTCTCCAAGGATCCCTTTTGAGTCATTAGGATGACTCTTCACATTAATTTTCAACTTAGCATCACTAGAAGCTCCAAAGACTCTACTTGAACTATTGGAATGACTTTGTACATCAAATTTTAAGTTAGTAGTCTTCACTTTCACTTTCTTGACTTCCTCATTTGTTATTGAAGATTCCTTAATGGGCTTAGGAGTTAAGATATGCTTTCGTTCCATCGAATCTATAACAAAAAACATTTCCAACTCTCTATCAAATCAAAATTTATTACGATTGAACCAAGGAGCTCCTAAACATACCAAACAAGTAGACAAAGTATAGATATTACACCAAATACTCCCTTGATAGCTTCCATGGTAAATAATGATATTCACCTCTTTGTCAACCAAACTTCCATCAAATTTAAATGGTAAGCTTTTCGTATGACAAGATATATCCAACCACTCAACCAAAGAAAGATCAATAAAGTTGGTATAACACAATTTGTTTACACCTAAGGTGCAACCAAATGTGCAACCACTCTCATACCCCTCCACAATGACTTCAAATTTAGTCAAACCTTCATTAAGGTCATGCTCTTTTTTTTTTCTAGAAGCACCACTATAATCATGAAAAACTTCACAACAACTCTTACTAGAAGTAGAATTATAACATGAAGTTCCCTTTTCTCCATTGACATCCAAACCTCCATTGTAACTCCTTGAACCTATATAAGACGTAATTAGGACAATAAAAGTGGTTAGTAAATAATGGACCTCACAAGTCACTCCCTCACGTGTATAACTCAAGTGATGACACTCAATTTTCTTTCTGCTCTTGTATGCACTCAAAGTTTGTAGGCTTTTATGAATACACTGAAATGATCTCACCACTCAAGCCTTTTACCACTCAAGGGTATTCCTTAATCTCTTCACAGTTCTACAATCTCAAATAATCTCAAAGTAAGCTTTCAAGTATTGGTTCAGAGTAGAGTTTATGTCAATAATAAAGAAGGACAAAACATACTAACAGACAAAGAATGAACTAAACACATAATGAAACTAAAAACAAAAAAGCATGAAAGAAATTAACATGAAATGAAATATTAACAAAGAAAATAACTAGATAACATGAGTAGAACTAATACTCAACGTAACTAGCTAAAGAAATTGACATACAATATGATTTACCCATAAACTAACCAATTCAAATTTTAGAGTTTGGGAAAAAGATAACCCAACTCAAATCAAGTTTATCCAATCAATATGTGACACTTTTAATCATCACCCAATAGTTTTTGAAGTAAGAAATCAACTCACACTTCAAAATTTCACTAAAATTCGTACAAGAAAAAATGTCTAATTTTTAAACCCAAAATTGACCCCAAATTCATTCGTAGATTCCAAAATTGAAAACTAATATAGTTTATCCATGATCAAAAAAACTTAGATCCACAAGATGCGGGTAAAATTTTCACAAGAAAGCTCAAAAACTCAATTTTTTGCATTTTAGAAAGTGCTGAAATTTCAGTTGCGAAAATGAGAGAAAATAGGGCAAATCAACTTCAAATGCTCTCATATTTGATATTCAAGCACTTTGAACTATAATCAACAAAACCCAACAACACCCACTTGAAAATTTCTCCAATTTTTAGTTTGATTTTTATTTTTATTTTTTTTTTGAATTTTCAAATGATACAAACCAAGGATTAAGAATTGTTAGAACAATTCTTTAGCCTTGCTCTAATACCAATTGATGTAAAATGGGATACAATATATATAAATTCAAGAGATAATCAAGAAATTAAGAAGAGATCAGTAAGAAAGAAAGAATAATCCCACAATTGAAGTGAACTAAAGATGAACAAATGTTGATTTGTGACTCTCTAATTTGAACAACAATTACATGATTAATTCAAGGGAGAAGAGAATTGAACTCATACATGAATAATCTTACCAAAAGATATTCAAGAGAGATCCAATGTAGAGACAAAGGGATAGACCCACAAAATCATCAAGAGTATTCAATCTAAAAAATATAGTCTCCCCAAAATATGCTCATCATATTCTATTTATACTTCTAGGGTAAGCTAAGATATGATAAGAAATAAATGTCCTTTATTAAATGTGCATCATATTATGACTAAAAAGGACCATAAAATATCATGTTAATCTTTTATTGTGTTGATTCTTAGCTTCCATACTCTCTTGAAACACTTCACGCTTTTGATGTCAAGTTGAAATCGATTATGCAATTAGCACTTTCCGAACTTGCATCACATTCCCATTCAAAGAGATGATATAGCTGGAGATTATAGTCAGGGATAAAGTGATATAGTTGAAAATGATTAAGGTTATGGTGATTCAGGATTTCAGTTACAAACACCTGCTTTAAGAGAAGAACAACAAAAAGGGTCTAGTCAAAATCTCCAAGGACCTAGTCCCAGCAGAAATCAACTTAGAATTATATATTGGAAGCACAAATCCTCTCACCCTTTTGAAAATATAACATCTCCTTTGGAATATGGAGTACAAATAAAAGATCAAGCTAGAAATTTCATGGCCTTTTCAGCCTTCTTATCACAAATTAAGCCCAAAATATGAAAAAAAAAACTCTTAAAGATACTGAATGGATCAATGCAACATAGGAGAAGCTTCAACAATTTGAAAGAAGAAAAGTCTGGCACCTGGTCCCCAGGATTGCTGATATAACAATATTGGGACTAAATAGGTGACATACATAAGCAAGATGAGAATGGAACTATCAATATAAATAAAGAAAGGCTGGTTGTTCAAGGTTATAATTAGTAGAAAGGAATTGACTATGATGAGACATTTGCTCCCGTAGTAAGAATAGAGGCTATCAGGATTCTTATTATATTTACTGCCAACATGGGATTCAAACTCTTCCAAATGAATGTCAAAAGTTCCTTTCTAAATGGGAATATGAAGAAAGAAACTTTTGTTAAACAACCTCTAGGTTTTGAAGATACAGACTATCCACATCATGTGCTCAGATTACATAATGCTCTGTATGGGTTGAAGCAAGCACCTAGAGCTTAGTATGAGAAAATCTCAAGAATTCTTCTTGAACATAGCTTTAAAAGAGGTAAAATTAACAGTAATCTCTTTTTAAAGTCAAGAGGTAGCAACTTGCTAATTGTCCAAATATATATTGATGAAATAATTTTTGGAGACACCTTTGAATCACTATGTGAAAAGTTTGGAAAACTAATGGGGAGTGAATTTAAAATGAGCATAATGGGTGAATTGAGTTTCTTCTGGGACCTTTAGATCAAGAAAACATCTCAAGGGTTAATGATTTGTCAATAAAAATATATCAAGAAGTTGCTGAAGAAATATAATATGGGATAAGCCAAGCCAATTGATACTCCAATTGGAACTAGTTCAAAGATTAATAATGCTTAAACTAGTCCCTTAGTAAATGAGACCATGTATAAAGGGATTATCAAATCCTTATTATATCTCACTACAAGCAGACTAGATATTGTATTAAGTATGGGAATGTGTGCTAGATTTTAGGCTTGTCCAAAGGAGTCTCATTTGAAAGCTGTAAACAAAATTCTCAGGTATCAGAAAGGTACATAGAACCTAGTCTTGTACTATCCATCTGGAGATAGTTTTGATCTAATTAGCTATGTTGATGCTGACTATGTTGGATATTTGGTGGATAGAAAGAGCACCTCAGGAATGGCTCACTTTCTTGGTTTTTTCTTAATTTTCTGGGCTCTAAGAAGCAAATCTCAGTTACTCTTTCTGCTACTGAATCTGAATATATGGTTGTCGCCTCATACTATACTCAATTGTTATAGATCAAACATTAACTAAAAGACTTTGGGATATTTTTAGATACTATCCCTTTGATATGTGATAATACAAGTTCTCTTAACATGACAAAAAATCTTGTATGGTATAAGAGAACCAAGCATATTGATGTAAGGCATTATTTTCTGAGAGACAATGTTGAAAAAAGAGTTATTTACATGAAGCTTTGCAAGACTAAGGATCAGATAGCAGATATTTTTAAAAAGGTACTTCACAAGAAGCAATTTGGAAAAAACAGGTTGAGGCTGGGGTTGATCAAAATGAACTGACCTACTTAATGGTTCAGTTCTCCTCTATAAATTGGCTACGATCAGGAGATAGTTATCCTTGATAAAGTATGCACTTATTGGTCTAACTCAGTACCATGCATTTGCAGGTATAAATGCATGGTGAACTACTTTAAAGAATAACATATGAGATAGACACAACTCTGAGAATTCACTTAAGAAAGATAGGGACTTGGTCCTTTCTATCAGGTTAGTACCAAAATTATGTACGTTAAAATCATAAAGTCTTTCTAAAAAAGTCGTATTTCTTTCTCTAAGTAAAAGTTGTCAAATCCCTAGAAAGGTAAAGGGTTGCACCTATTATGACCAGACACATCATTTCCCCTAAAAAGTCTCTAAAATGACAACGGTTAATTCCTTTAAAATTCAAATTAAATCTTTTCTCTCCCGTTCTCTCTCAAATTAACTCTCAAATCATCTTCTTCAAAACTAATCCTCTTAGAAAATATTTTCTATTCACTCTCTTACAAAATCTCCTAATAGTTTAAATTCATACTCCCTTAAGCCCCACTAAAGAATAAGAAGATGTTCAACCCTTGTCACTTCAGTCAGAAAACCCCAAAACTGAAAATTCTAATCCTTTATTATCCAAAACTGTAGAAGATTCTTCTTTTAATCCGTCTCAAGAATCTAAGTTCACTCCACCCACTACATTTTTTCCTCAAAATTCCTGAACCTCCAAATTAACTTATTCCAAAATAAACTTTAAGAGCTATGGAAATCCCTACTGAATTAGCCATGATGGTGGATCAAAATCAAGACTCCCAAAGTTACTCAAATTTCCCTCCCCCTAGAAGAACCAGGAATACCTTTAAAACCCAAATCGCATCTAGCTCCCCTACTTCTTCAAAATTAAATCCCATATTTTATCAGTTTTTTATGAAGAAATCATTGTCAAAAGGTCTAATCTATCTACCAGTGAGGATTGGGTGGTTGAAAATTTGATTCTGGTTGCTAGTGATCTTTAGAGAAGGTTTCTTTGGGTTAGAAGAGTAAGTGGTTGGTGAAAAGGTTGGAGACTCCTTTCCTAATAGAGATAATCCTGAAGGAGGTGAGTTTGTGCAACCTCTAAATAAGGAGGATGAGGCAGATGATGGTGAACCACTATTGATATGTTTTGTGTAGAAACAAAGGGAAAGTAAATGTAAAGAGAAAGTTGTGGACACTGGTGGGAAGGTTACTAGGACATACTCAACTAGTGGATCTGAGAGAAGTTTCTAGGGGATGCTATGAAGGCCATCAGGTTATCTACTGCTAAAAGAAGAAGATTGAAGAAAGCCAGTTTAGTAGAGGATGAAAATGTAGAAGTCGTAGATGTTGGAGCGGGAAAGATATTGATCCTGATGTTGTGACAATAGCTAAATGGAGAAGAAAATAAATTCATGATGAAGGAAGGACCAAGTCCTCCACTTCAAAGTCTAGAAGCCCTGCTGGGATAAAGCAAAAACACATTGCAGCTAAGAAAAAGAAGAAAGTCTTTGAGGGACCTGGTCCCAAGAAGAGAAAATCTTTAAAGAAAGAACCAATCAGTGGTTCTAAAAGAAGAAAGAAGGATGAAGAAGAAAAGTTTGTGTCTAGAGAGGAAAGAAATAAAGTTCTCAAAAATCAAAAAGTGTTGACTGGAAAGGTCTTAACTCAAGAATTTTTATAACCCAGGAATGGTGGAACTAGTGGATATGTTAGACACCAGGGATGGTTACATCTCCTAGAAGAACCAGTTCCCTCTATCTATGAAGCTAAAGTAAGACAGTTTTTCTACATTGTGAAATTCTCTAAAGATGGGGAGACCATAACTGCAATAGTGCAAGTAAAGAAAATAAAATTAGATAAAGAAACTCTTGGGAAAATTTTAGATGTTCCCATTCTAGGTGTGAGTACTGTCTCAAAATAATATCCTTGAACTGAGTTTATGGTTTATGCTTCAAAAGTGGGAGGAACTTCAGTGGCTGGTGTAAGGAAGAAGTTTCTCAAGGGTGAGTTTCAATTGGTGTTTAAGTTTGATAACAAAGTAGTGTCACCAAGATCGGAGAAAAGAACTATTGCTTCTAGTGTAGATTTGTATGTGATGGAGTGCCTTATCAAATTTGAGTTGATTAGTCTACCTGTATTGATGATTCAACATATATTCAAAGTAATCCATGATAAAGATGGAAGACATGGTATGACTTATGGATACGTTTTGAATAGGGTATTTGATTATTTTGGGGTAGTCTGTGAAAAGGGAACTCCTGGAACTATGAACCAAATGTTCACCCTAACTTCTTTGGTTAAAAATGAGTGTGTTGAAGGGAAAACTGGGACCATGTCCTAGGTGTCTAAATTGTTAGAAGTTCAAGAGAGTTTGAGTAAGAAGTTGGAGGAGATGAGAGTTTATATGGCCGCTTAGGATGCTAAAATCCTTATGCTGAAATTAAAAATTCAACAGCTATTATCAGAGGGACCAAGTGCCAATAAAGCACTTAGTTAAGAGAATGCGGATCAAAAGAAGAAGGTTTCAGTACTTACTAATGAGGTCCAGAGTTTAAATGCTGAAGCGAAGGACCTAACAAAGTAGGTGTTGGATTCTCATATTGCTGCAAAAGCTAGAATAGAGATGTTTCTAAAGGCACTCTCCCCTATCTATCTGAAAAGGGGGGTAATATTGACAGGGGGAATACAACAGGAGGAAGCATGGTGATAGGGAGAGCACATATAGATAGTAGTGGGTACTCTGATGATTGAATAAATTTTAGTGCTCTGAGGTTATAGTTTGTCATCATAAAAAGAGGGGAAATTGATTTCTCGTGTTTTAATAATGATCAGTTGTCTTTAAAGGACTAGGTCCCTAGCTCATCATGAAGAGGTACAACTGTCACATCTTTGTACAGTTTTATTCACTAGTGCAACTAACTGTGTAGGAGTACAGTGTACCCATTGTAACACTTGGTCCAATCTAAATTCAACCCTGATTATACACTACTTAAATAGAAAAGGATGCCTCTCATACAAGTGGTTTTTGCAAAATTGGAGAATCAATAAAACAATGAAAACTCTCTTTTGCTCAAGTTCCAAATCTGTGTGTGCTTCAAATTTAATTGTTCCTGGGTCAAGTCTTACTTTGTAATTGAATTACTCATATTATAAGAATAATGTCTTTCTTTTGGCGGTAGAGTGCTTTAGTAGACTTACCTAAGGTCAATCGATTAGAGTTAGTCGATTGTGAGGTTGTTGAAGTAAGTAGAGGTGGTTGTAGTAGAGCTGTTGCAACCAGTAGAACTTAGAGTTGAATTCTTGGAGTCTGTAATCAATGAGTTTTGACTATATTGGATTTTGAGTGTTTGTAAGGAAAAGTAGTGTTTTTTCCTCCCTTGAACAAGGAGGTTTTCACGTAAATCACTGTATTCTTTTAATTCCTGCCAGTTTTAGATTCTTTACTATTTTATTGCCTTTATCGTAGTCTTAGGGACCAGGTCCCTAGAATGGTGGTGCACCCCCTACGTTTCAATAGAACTATAGTTACAGTGCAATAGTCGATTATTTCTTTTAGCCCTTTTGATAAATTAATTTTTTAGTCATATTAGAACTTTTGGTCTTATGCTTTCTGAGGGTCTTTTAACCATTTCAGAGATTTTTATGCAAGTAGTAGTACAGAGAATTTTGTTTTTATTTTGTATAATACTGTCTAAGGTAGACGTAGACCAAAAAAGTATTGGGAGAGGTAATTAGATAGGACATGACGCAGTCCAGAGGACATGACCTTGGATAGGAAGGTGTGGAGGACACGTATTAGGGTATAAGTTTAGTAGATGCGTCCATACTAGTAGGTAGGAGTACATTGTCTTGTTTCCCTTACTAGTAATTGTAGTACTACCCTTGTAGTCTATTGTTCTTCGATTTCTGCTAATATATATATTGTTCCGTAAAGTTCGTTTGTCGTACTATTTTAGTGTAGTAATGTTCTACTACTATTTGTTGTTTTGATTACTATCTACTGTCCTTGTATTTCCTTTACGTCTTTTTTAGATTGTTTCTGTCTTGAGCCGGATCTAGCAAAACAACCTACCCTCCCTATATCCCACTTTGTGGGATTATACTGAGTATGTTGTTGGTGTATAATGTTAGCCTAAGATGAATATAAATGGAGAATCATAGTCAATGATTGGGATAGAGGTTGTTTGTTGTTGTTTGCACAAAAGATATTTTGCTTTTTCCTTTTACTTTTAGTGGTTCAAATAGCATGCATGACCTATAAAAAATGAGCTGGAATCCGCAGCCTCTATTTCGAAAAATTGCTGCTGCTTTTCCAGGGATGGAGAACCTATCATCCAAAATATCAGAAGATATGGTCGACGTGAATTTGAAGCCTACAACACCAAACACATCTCACACAGCAGCAGGGAGGAGGTTGTGCATGCTAAATTTGTACTAAAGTAGGAAATGGAGAGAGAAATTGGATTATACTAGGGTTGTCAATTAGCTAATTTCTTAGTTTATATGACTTTTTTAAGTCAGTTTGTGCAAGTCCTTATGATTCTTATTTTGTATGTGCTTTCCTAATTCAGTTATTTTTCTTTTTTATTAATAACAAATACATTCATTGGCACTTAACCTTTGTGTTCTCAACCCCAAACACCAGATGTTTTTGCATTTGTTTAGGATTTTTCTCCAGCAGTGTAATGACATCCAAGGGAAGGTAACCATGACACTTGATTAAGAGAGAACGGAAGCAAGATCAGGATGATGAAAGTGAGATACTGAGGACCTCCAACAAAACGTCGATATAGAGCGGATTAGAAAAATTAGGGAAATCAGCTGTGTGAAGGGACATAAAAGGAGGGATAGACAGACTTGGGAGTACAAAATATCTGCAAGAGCTAGAGGAAGAACAGTAAGAATGATTATTGGTTTCACAAAAGAGCTAAAATGTATCTTTTGTCAAAACCTTTTACCAGTAAATTCTTAAAATCTTCAACAGGGAAACGACACTTCAATAAAGGGTTTTGGGGGGGCGGGGGGTTGGGGGTGGGGGTGGGGGTTTGTGATGCTTTCGTCAAAATTACACTATAAGAAAAAAGTAAAAAAGAAACTTAAATTAGAAACCAATACACATCAAATTGATCAGCTTGTACACACTATAAGACAACAACAACAACAACAACAACAAAAAACCCAGTGTATTTCCCACCTAGTGGGGTCTGGGGGTAAGATGTACACAGTCCATACCTCTACCTCTGATGAAGTAGAAAGGCTATTTCCGATAGACCCCCGACTCAAGACACGAGATACCACACAAACACATAGTGCAGCACAGAAGCAGATTACATAACATAAATACGGCACCCATAAGTAATATAAAGCAGAGGAAAGCAGGGGAAAGCACACAGATTCGTAATACAACATGGAACACGGAACACGGAACACAGAATCATGACAAGAATAAAACCCCCACCAAGTAATTCCCTACACTAGCGACCCGAACTGGCCCTAATCCTCTGCCATAATTCGCGTCCTCCAGACCTTCCTATCTAGGGTCATGTCCTCGGTGAGCTGTAACTGTTCCATGTCCCGCCTAACCACCTCACCCCAGTACTTCTTCGGCCTACCCCTACCCCGCCTAAAACCATCCAACGCTAGCCTCTCACAACTACGGACCGGGGCATCCATGCCCCTCCTCTTCACGTGTCCGAACCATCTCAATCGTGCTTCCCGCATCTTGCACTCCACTGAAG